>NW_021234812.1:0-1521 GCF_002162155.2 Triticum dicoccoides | reverse complement strand
AGGAGGAAAACGATACGATTGTGCGGACCCACGTGAAGGAGTTCTATGAAGGGGTCAAAGCAAAGAGACATCCACCTCCGGAGGAGAAGGTAGATCCGGTGAAAGCAAAGCGCACTATCGATGCCCTGAGGAAACCACCAAAGTCTCCGCCGAGAACCAACTATGAGCGCATTACTAAATAGACATATCTCCAAGCCCAGCGGTCAGGAACTACTGTCAGTGATAAAAGGTTAAAAGAACGAGTAAAGGGGAAAAATTGCCCAGCTCGGCGAACAAGCACAGCAATCGGTCCCCCCGCTCAATGTGTCTAATTCTCCGGGGACGGTGGCCGGTTATGGCAATCTTGAAGATTACCTGCCTGACGATGCACTTCCTGATTTCATGGAGGTGGACGAACACAGATACGAGTACGGGAAGCCTCTCGTCAAAGATGAAAAATCTCTGACAACAATGATGCGAAGATTCCATAGTTGGTACATGAAAACCTGCAGAGAGTCTGAGGGGACAAACAGTTTGTATCTGAACATTAAAGAGGAGCACGACCTCGTTTCAAATGATCTGTTGTGTGTTTCATTTGATGAGTTCTTCGCGTTCTTCAATCAAAAGGCCCTCGATAAATTAATGGTCTTTTGCTACTGCCTGTAAGTACTATTTCTGTCATTAAGTCTCTATATATAGCTCGTCTCTTTCATTGCATGTATTTATAATTAATTATCCTCAATATATTATGCAGATTGAAGATCGTCGAGTGCAAAAAACAAGAAATTTATGATATTGGGTTCATTAACACAGATATCATAGATGTATTTCTGGTTGAAAAGGACGTCAAAGAGGCCGAGGACAACTTGCTACAATCGTTGATCAAAAATCAAAACAAAGTTACCATCTTTCCTTACAACGGCAAGTGAGTGTTACTGTCGTGTGCATATTCGGTTTCCCTTATTACTTGAGCGAGGTTATAGTAATGTAATTGATGAGTTATGCATGAGTGCGCAGGTACCACTATATTCTTCTAGAGATTAAGCTTGAGCGTGGACTAGTAACCGTCTTAGACTCGAGACGGAAAGATCCCAAAACCTATTTAGATAGTTCAATCGATCATTATCGCACCATATCGGCAACTTTTTGTTCATTTCCTGATATCTCAAGTAATAATAATTATTTTCTTTGTCTTGCAGGGTTTGGAAACAGTTCACCGCAGAAGCTCCTGGACTGCCGAAGGAGCTGCGATATACATACCCGAAAGTAAGTACTACTGGCTAGCTAGTTGTGCGCATATCCCGTTGATTCTATAGCTATACTTTCATCAATGCCATTTATAATGCTTAATTATCAGTTTCATTGACCTCTATTTCTCGTAAAGTGCTTGTGGCAGGAGGAAGGGAATGATTTCTGTGGATACTACGTGTGCGAGTTCATCCACACCGCGACTTTAAAAAACAAGCGGGGCTACTCTAAAAGACAATATGAAGTGCGTAAGCAATAACATTCACAATTTCAATTTATTACACCATCATTTCT
>NW_021234811.1:0-411 GCF_002162155.2 Triticum dicoccoides | reverse complement strand
ACCATTAATTTATCGAGGGCCTTTTGATTGAAGAACGCGAAGAACTCATCAAATGAAACACACAACAGATCATTTGAAACGAGGTCGTGCTCCTCTTTAATGTTCAGATACAAACTGTTTGTCCCCTCAGACTCTCTGCAGGTTTTCATGTACCAACTATGGAATCTTCGCATCATTGTTGTCAGAGATTTTTCATCTTTGACGAGAGGCTTCCCGTACTCGTATCTGTGTTCGTCCACCTCCATGAAATCAGGAAGTGCATCGTCAGGCAGGTAATCTTCAAGATTGCCATAACCGGCCACCGTCCCCGGAGAATTAGACACATTGAGCGGGGGGACCGATTGCTGTGCTTGTTCGCCGAGCTGGGCAATTTTTCCCCTTTACTCGTTCTTTTAACCTTTTATCACTGAC
>NW_021234810.1:0-1365 GCF_002162155.2 Triticum dicoccoides | reverse complement strand
GAAGAAAGAGATGTTTATTTGCTGTCCAAAAAGTTCTCTCACGTCACTTTTGGCCCAAGAGAAGATAGAGTCCAAGTCTCTCACGTTCTGGATTCAGATTCGGAATGCACAGACATACCTGACTCAAAACGCACACAAGTTTTTCATACGGACTCCGAATTGGGTGATTCTTTTTTTGTTGGAAACTAGATTTCGTGCACTTTCCAACCCAATTGGAATCACCTTCAAATTCGTCCGGAGCGTTGAGTTGTGGACGAAACAATCTGATGCTGCAGCAGAATCCGAGTAAAACTACAAGTCCAAAGGTGTTACATCACCTCCACTTGGGCCCATTGGCCTTGTACGACCTAGATTTAGTTTTAGGCTGCCTTGGGACGTCCTCCCACCTCCTTGGCCGCCACCCCTTGCTCCTATATAAGTAGATCCATCTAGTAGCTTTTTCCTTGGGATTTGTTTAGTTAAAAGTTAGCCATTGCAACTTCGTGTATTTCGTTTGTGTCCAACGACCAGACCAAGACCGCTTATGGATCCCCACCATTATCAATACCTCATATATATTTGCAATATTCAGATTGCTTTATCATATTCTTGCTCGTTCTTCGATTGCTTGCAGGAATAGACCTTCGTGGTCAGGCTGACCGTGCTTCCGGCATCGTCAGTAACCTCAGGAGATTGGTTTAGCGATTGCTAAGGTGCAACATCGTGCACGTTTGTAGTCGGATCGTCAAAGTCGTCTCCACCAAATCGATAGTTATCATCTCATCGAAAGATCGGGACACCCCGCCTCTATCACCTTCATCATGGACACCACGTGCATCTTCTACTTCAACTGCACCAGCACCTCCATCCGGTGCCACCTCCAGCCGTGATACAAGAAAACAGGCACAACCACCATTATCTGCCAAGAGCGCACCTGCGGGGCCTGCACAGCGTTCTTCTTCTTCCATGGCATCAACAGGGCACACAAGTGATATTATTTGTCGTCGTTGTAAAGGAGGAGGTCATTATGCGAGAGAATGCAAATCTCCACGTGTGATGATTGCTACCGCGGATGGTGGATATGAGTCCGCTAGTGACTATGATGAGGAGACTTTGGCTCTTATTACACGTGAAGAACATGGTGGAGATGATTCTGATCATGAGACGCAATACATGGCTCCTGAAGACGCTGACAGGTATGAATGTTTAGTTGCTCAACGTGTTTTGAGTGTGCAGGTCACACAAGCTGAGCAAAATCAGAGGCACAATTTGTTCCATACCAAGGGAGTTGTGAAGGAACGTTCTGTGCGCGTCATCATAGACGGAGGGAGCTGCAACAACTTGGCTAGCATGGAGATGGTGGAGAAGCTTTCTCTCACCACAAGA
>NW_021234809.1:0-748 GCF_002162155.2 Triticum dicoccoides | reverse complement strand
GACGTTGGCCCAGCCTGCTCACAGACGTGTGGTGATCAAGATCAGGTACTACTTCCTTCCCTCTAGTGCAGTCACACAGAGGCACATTGCTAATAGGTGTACACCAGCCATATATATTGGTTTCTTATAAAGTTAACACTATCGGCTCAGAGTGACAAAATACAAATGACGAACATTTTCTTTTTTTCAGAATGAGTGAAACAGTGAACAATGATAGTATATATGCAGGATGCAGGGAACCACAGCTCCATCTGTAAGAAGAAATTTTGACAGTGGAAAATTCCAACAACCGAAAGTGAAACTGAAATGTGTGTGGAAGAAAAATTAACGGAATGCCAAACCAACAATACTGAAATCTGAGATTTCACGCAGTTCTAAGTATTCGCCCAGTGCATTTTATCAGGATCTCAGCAGTGTAAGTTGTCTGCCAAGTATCCAGGTAACTGAACTAGGTAGTGCCATGAAACTCTGCAAACATCATTGTTTGCCCAGGACCCGTAAAAAGGGACACAGTGACAGGAAGGAAATCGACAATGTCGCACGTTCGCGGAGTTCCGTCAGATAGAAACTAGGCAGTGTCCCGTCAAGTGGGCCCCATCAACGACTAGGTGATGGAGACCTGACGGCGGTCTGTGTTTGTCGGGTGTGCACAAAGGAAAAGTCGGCAATCTTTTGCCTTTTTCTTTTTTCTTTTTCTTATTACCGAATTCCATGGGTCATGTCGATGCCGAGCTCGCATGGAAAAAAA
>NW_021234808.1:0-504 GCF_002162155.2 Triticum dicoccoides | reverse complement strand
CCGGGCCGAACACAGCAGACAACGCTCCCTCGAGCTACGTCGTGATATTGCTCAATACAGAGGCGCCGCACACCCACTATGCTTCACTGACAAAGTAATGGATCATCAAATCCCCAAAGTGTTTAAACCCGTAAACATTGAATCCTACGATGGCATGACAGACCCCGCGGTTCGGATCGAAGATTATCTCCTTCACATCCATATGGCCCGCGGCGACGATCTCCACGCCATCAAGTATCTCCCACTCAAGCTTAAAGGACCAGCCCGGCATTGGCTTAACAGCTTGCCCGCAGAGTCAATTGGGTGTTGGGAAGACCTGGAAGCCGCATTCCTCGACAACTTCCAGGGCACATATGTGCGACCACCAGACGCCGATGACCTAAGCCATATAATTCAGCAGCCAGACAAATCGGCCAAACAGTTCTGGACACGGTTCTTAACAAAGAAAAATCAAATCGTCGACTGTTCGGATGCAGAGCCCTCGCAGCCTTCAAACATAACATC
>NW_021234807.1:0-879 GCF_002162155.2 Triticum dicoccoides | reverse complement strand
AGTGGTTTCCATGATTAACGAACCCAGGGGTGCGTTTACGTGTCGGTCATCAACACTCGCGGTGTGGCCCATTCTGGCCCGTTTCTTGGATTATTGTTTTGGGGTCCAGAAGCGATTTCCATAGTTGTTGAACCCCAAGGTGCGCTTACGTGTCAGTCATGAACACTGGCAATTTTGGCCGATTCTAGCCCGTTTCTTGGAATATTACTCACTGTTTTGGGGCCCCGGAGCGATTTCCATAGTTGTTGAACCCCAAGGTGCCCTTATGTGTCGGTCATCAACACTAGCAGTTTAGGCCGATTCTGGCCCATTTTTTGGATTCTTACCCACTGTTTAGGGGTCCCAGGGTGATTTCCATGATTAACGAACCCTGGGTGCGTTTACGTGTCGGCCATCAACACTGGCAGTTTTGGCCGATTCTGTCCCATTTCTTAGATTATCACTCACCGTTTAGGGGTCCCGAAGCGATTTCCATAGTTGTTGAACCCCAAGTTGCGCTTATGTGTCGGTCATCTCCACTGGCAGTTTTGGCCGATTCTGGCCCGTTTCTTGGATTATTATCACTGTTTTATGGGGTCCCGAAGCGATTTCCATAGTTGTTGAAACCCAAGGTGCGCTTACGTGTCGGTGATCAACACTTGCAGTTTTGGCCGATTCTGGCCCATTTCTTGGATTATTACTCACTGTTTTGGGGTCCCGAAGTGGTTTCCATGATTAACGAACCCTGGGGTGCGTTTATGTGTCGGTCATCAACACTCGCAGTGTGGCCGATTCTGGCCCATTTCTTAGATTATTACTCACCGTTTAGGGGTCCCGAAGCGATTTCCATAGTTGTTGAACCCCAAGTTGCGCTTACGTGTCGGTCATCTCCACTGGCAG
>NW_021234806.1:0-794 GCF_002162155.2 Triticum dicoccoides | reverse complement strand
TTTCTCCATGTCCCTGTCTCCGCCGTTCCAGGGCTTAATAGATCTCCTATGATATATGACTTGTTTATGAAGATTTTGATGTGTTATGCCTTGTTCTTGTCTGTACATTTGCGCCCTTCCAGGGCATAACTTGCTTATGAATACATCTCCCATTGATTTTGATGTAGTTTTAGAGTGGCTAGTATGTATGTAGTGGAGCTAGCAGTAGTAGCTGCTTCTACGGCACCTTCTTTGTTGTTCAGCTGTGTCAAAAAAAATTCCAATGGCCAACTCATATGCCCTGCAATTTGCTCACGATTATTATTTATCTCACATCACCTTCTCCTATTTGCTTGCCATGCACTCCCAGCTCCGTCATCGCGACCGCATAATAGTCTGCGGGTGATACAACATGCTCAAATTCAGTAATTAATCAGTACATATATACCATAAGAGAAGTCTCAAAGATTGGGACTATCTTGCCTTATGTTTCAAACTTTGAACTATATACATGACTTCTATTTTATTTTTGAAATTCACAGAGTTAGGACTATCGTGTGGATGATGCTAACCAGAGATAGGAGTAGTAGTGGTGGCCATCTAGTTGGACTACTACTGCTAGGACTTGCTCCAGATTTTAGGATTTCTTTTCTTTTAGGATTTATTTTCTTCTAGGGCTAGGTTTTTATTATTTTTCTGTTGTGATTGTTTTTTGAGCTCTTTCTTTTTCATTTCCTACTATCCTTATCCTAATTATCTTAAATTGTTATGATGTGTGTAACAGGATTAGATCTTGGATTTGCTAGTGGACTTTG
>NW_021234805.1:0-463 GCF_002162155.2 Triticum dicoccoides | reverse complement strand
CAAAGTCCACTAGCAAATCCAAGATCTAATCCTGTTACACACATCATAACAATTTAAGATAATTAGGATAAGGATAGTAGGAAATGAAAAAGAAAGAGCTCAAAAAACAATCACAACAGAAAAATAATAAAAACCTAGCCCTAGAAGAAAATAAATCCTAAAAGAAAAGAAATCCTAAAATCTGGAGCAAGTCCTAGCAGTAGTAGTCCAACTAGATGGCCACCACTACTACTCCTATCTCTGGTTAGCATCATCCACACGATAGTCCTAACTCTGTGAATTTCAAAAATAAAATAGAAGTCATGTATATAGTTCAAAGTTTGAAACATAAGGCAAGATAGTCCCAATCTTTGAGACTTCTCTTATGGTATATATGTACTGATTAATTACTGAATTTGAGCATGTTGTATCACCCGCAGACTATTATGCGGTCGCGATGACGGAGCTGGGAGTGCATGGCAAG
>NW_021234804.1:0-921 GCF_002162155.2 Triticum dicoccoides | reverse complement strand
ACGCATTTGCACCGAAACAAAGGGACCTTCAAATCACCTGATCCATAGTTAAGTTCCCATATGTCCTCTATGTAACCGTAATATGTTTCCTTTCCCGTGTTGGTTGTTGCATCAAAGCGGACACCACTGTTTTGGTTGGTGCTCTTCTTATCTTGGGCGATCGTGTAAAATGTATTCCCATTTATCTGGTACCCTTCGAAAGTCATTATATTCGAAGATGGTAACTGGGACAGCGAGTACAGGTCATTTTGAATATCGCCATCATTCAGGGCACGTTTCTGCAACCAACCGGCGAAAGTCCTCGTTTGTTCGCGTGCAATCCAGTCGTCAGACTTCTCCGGGTGTTTGGACTATAGAAAATTCTTGTGTTCCTCCATATACGGAGCCACCAAGGAGGAATTCTGTAGAACTGTGTAGTGTGCTTCAGTGAGAGAATGCCCGTCCATACATATTATTTGATGCCCTCCTAGCGTGCCTTTTCCTTCCAGACTGCCCTTATGCTGCGATTTAGGAACACCAATCGGCTTAAGGTCAGGAATAAAGTCAATACAAAACTCAATGACCTCCTCATTTTCATGGCCCTTCGAGATGCTTCCTTCTGGCCTAGCACGATTATGAACATATTTCTTCAAGACTCCCATGAACCTTTCAAAGGGGAACATATTGTGTAGAAATACATGACCCAAAACGTTAATCTCTTCGCAAAGGTGAACTAGGACGTGCGTCATGATGTTGAAGAAGGATGGTGTGAACACCAACTCGAAACTGACAAGACATTGCACCAAATTAGTCTGTAACCTTGGCATGATTTCTGGATCGATTACCTTCGGAGAGATTGCATTAAGGAATGCACATAGCTTCATAATGGCTAATCGAACGTTTTTCGGTAGAAGCACCCTCAATGCAACCGGAAGGAGTTGC
>NW_021234803.1:0-1109 GCF_002162155.2 Triticum dicoccoides | reverse complement strand
AATAAAGTAAAGTGAGTTACATGGCGTTCTTCAATGACACGCAGGTCATACAAAAAATAAAGACAACTCCTATGGCTCCTGCCGGTTGTCATACTCATCGACATGCAAGTCGTGAATCCTATTACAAAGAACATGATCTCATACATCACAATTCATCATTCATCACAACTTCTGGCCATATCACATCACATGATCAATCGCTGCAAAAACAAGTTAGACGTCCTCTAATTGTTGTTGCATCTTTTACGTGGCTGCAATTGGGTTCTAGCAAGAACGTTTTCTTACCTACGAATAACCACAACGTGATTTTGTCAACTTCTATTTACCCTTCATAAGGGCCCTGTTCATCGATTCCGCTCCAACTAAAGTGGGAGAGACAGACACCCGCCAGCCACCTTATGCAACTAGTGCATGTCAGTCGGTGGAACCGGTCTCACGTAAGCGTACGTGTAAGGTTGGTCCGAGCCGCTTCATCCCACAATACCGTTGAGCAAGAAAAGACTAGTACAGGCAAGTAAGATGACAAAATCCACGCCCACAACAAAATTGTGTTCTACTCGTGCAAAGAGAACTACGCATAGACCTAGCTCATGATGCCACTGTTGGGGAACGTTGCAGAAAATTAAAATTTTTCCTACGGTTTCACCAAGATCCATCTATGAGTTCATCTAAGCAACGAGTCAAGGGAGAGAGTTTTCATCTACATACCACTTGTAGATCGCGTGCGGAAGCTTGCAAGGTGATGATGGAGTCGTACTCGACGTGATTCGAATCACCGATGACCAAGTGCTGAACGGACAACACCTCCGCGTTCAACACACGTACGGGACGGGAGACGTCTCCTCCTTCTTGATCCAGCAAGGGGGAAGGAGAGGTTGAGGAAGACAGCTCCACCGGCAGCACGACGGCGTGGTGATGGTGGAGAGGCAGTACTCCGACAGGGCTTCGCCAAGCACACAGCGGAGGAGGAGAGGTGTTGGGGAGGGGAGGGCTGCGCCTTGGAGGGTGGTGCGGCTGCCCTCCCCTCACCCCTCTATTTATAGGGGGAAGGGAGAAGGGGGCCGGCCCCCTAGAACCCATCTAGGGGGGGTGCGGCGGCCAAGGGGAGA
>NW_021234802.1:0-392 GCF_002162155.2 Triticum dicoccoides | reverse complement strand
CTAATATTTAGGGAGCTATTATAAATATTCCATTAATTTGGAATCATCATAACACACGTGCAAAATAATTCCCATGTCTATTCCTCTTCGAGTTTGGCCTTCAAACCTTGCCAATATCTCTCATCTCTTTTATCGAGGCTCCTCCTAAATTCTCAACATTTATGGACCTTCCTTTTACCGAGTCTTAGTTCAAACCTTTTGTTTAAATTCAAATGAGTTTGGATTTAAACTTTGCAATCTTGGCCTTTTTCTATTTTCTCGGAACAAGCTCATTTTTGTGAGCCCGGGAAGTTTATCCGCATGTCCAACTCCTTCCCCTATCCTCTCTTTCTTTTCTTTCTTTTCTCTGTTTTTTTCTTGTTTCTTTAGAGGGAGAGCAGAGCCCAGCTGGC
>NW_021234801.1:0-729 GCF_002162155.2 Triticum dicoccoides | reverse complement strand
AAGACAAATCATAATGTTGCTGGCCAAATCGAGGCGCACAGCCAACGTTGAGCTCAAGAAAATTACAACCCCAGTAAAACATCGGTAAACATTATTTGTTCCTGGATGGTGGCTAGACCAAACTAGTTAATGGTGGCTAGACATCAAAATACTGCTTGCTGGAGCAACACGCCGTGCATTACTGAGAGATCACCCCTGACTAAGCTTTAGCATCCCGATGTCTTCTATTCTAAAGTTCTCTACATTTCCAAATATGCATGTGCACATGTATCTACGCTGCTACTTGCTAGCTAGGTGGGAACACCTATATCTATTTCTCTAGCCTTGTTCTTGCTAACTGGTCTAGTTCTTATAGTAGAGAAGACTAGTGAAGCACTTGAAGCGGAGAGGAAAGCTTTATTGAAATGTACCATACATCCTGGTTTGTTGAGAACATTTATCTACATTTTGAAACCATTCTAGCACATATATATTACTTTGTGGAAGATATTAATAAAAGAGTGATTCTGTGATCCTTTGTGCGGTTTGGACTTCTGACCATTCTGCATATCCATATAGATCACTATAATTATTGTTCAACTTGTCGATTGTTTCCTTCAAAAAGTAAACTTCCCAGAAAAGTATTGGTAAATCTGCAAGTGCTGATGTGCTAATAAGCTGCATCGATCTTGTATGAAGTGTTCATACATTTTTTTCAGGGTGTGCAAGACCTACAGCAGATTGTAATTT
>NW_021234800.1:0-951 GCF_002162155.2 Triticum dicoccoides | reverse complement strand
AGCGGACCTCTAGGTGTCTTCCACATGGGTGCTCGTCCGTCAGCGTCCTTTGGAACAGGTTGTCCGCCAGGACCCTTTCCAAATATCACCTTCAAATCCTTGACCATATCATGTACATCAGCACCAGTACGGTGGCGAGGCTTCGTCCGGTGATCCGTCTCACCTTTGAAATGCTTGCCTTTCTTTCTTACGGGATGCCTGCTCGGAAGAAATCGACGATGTCCCAGGTACACATTCTTCTTACAACTATTCAAATATATACTATCGGTATCATCCAAACAGTGCGTGCATCCGCGGTATCCCTTGTTTGTCTATCCTGATAGGTTACTGGGAGCTGGCCAATCATTGATGGTCACGAACAACAACGCCTTTAGGTCAAATTCTTCCCCCATGTGCTCATCCCACGCACGTACACCTGTTCCATCCCACAGTTGTAAGAGTTGTTCAACTAATGGCCTTAGGTACACATCAATGTCGTTGCCGGGTTGCTTAGGGCCTTGAATGAGCACTGGCATCATAATGAACTTCCGCTTCATGCACAACCAAGGAGGAAGATTATATAAACATAGAGTCACAGGCCAGGTGCTATGGTTGCTGCTCTGCTCCCCAAAAGGATTAATGCCATCTCCGCTTAGACCAAACCATATGCTCCTTGCGTCATCTGCAAACTCCTTCCCATACTTTCTTTCGATTTTTCTCCACTGCGACCCGTCAGCGGGTACTCTCAACTTTCCGTCTTTCTTACGGTCTTCTCTGTGCCATCGCATCGCCTTGGCATGCTCTTTGTTTTGGAACAAACATTTCAACCATGGTATTATAGGAGAATACCACATCACCTTGGCAAGAATCTTCTTCCTGGGGCGCTCGCCCTTGACATCACCATGCTCATCGCGGCTGATCTTATAGTGCAATGCACCATATACCGGGCAAGCGTTCAAATCCTCGTACTCA
>NW_021234799.1:0-1525 GCF_002162155.2 Triticum dicoccoides | reverse complement strand
GATCATTTCCGTCATCTTCCCGCTTCTTCTCCTCCCTATCCGCGTGCCAACGCAGGAGCTTTGCCACCTTAGGGTCCGCAAAATACCGCTGCAGACGAGGAGTGATCGGAAAATACCACACCGATTTTCGAGGAGCTTTCTTCCTCTTCTTGTATCGAGTGACGCCGCACACCGGACATATGGTAGACTCCGCGTGCTCGTCCCGATAAATGATGCAATTGTTCATGCACACATGGTATTTCACGTGCGGTAAATCCAGAGGACACACGATTTTCTTCGCTTCCTCGAAACTGGTCGGGCACTTGTTCCCCTTGGGAAGACGTTTGTGCCAGAATGACATGTTCTCGTCGAATCATGCGTCGGTCATTTTGTGTTTTACCTTCATCTCCAGAGCCATGAGCGTTACTTTCAAGCGGGTATCCTCGGGCCTGCATCCTTCATACAATGGAGTAACCGCATCTATCTCCAGTTGAACCAGCTTGGCTTTCTCTCAGGCGGCAGCTCTTGCGTTATCCGTCTGCTTGAGAAGCAGCTCTTGAATATGAGGGTCCTGTAAGGGCCTTTAGTCCCGGTTCATGAACCGGGACTAATGGGTCGTTACTAATGCCACCATCCATTAGTCCCGGTTCAAACCAGAACCGGGACCAATGTGCCTCCACGTGGCCCTGTGCACCGAGCCCAATCAGGGGGCCTTTGGTCCCGGTTGGTGGCTCCAACCGGGACCAAAAGTCAATTTTTTTTTTACAAAAGTGGCTGCTTTAGGGGTTTTGGGGGTTATTTTTAGGTTGTTATTATAGCTAGCTAATAGAGAGAAGTGTCCTCTCTTATCTTCGTCCTTGGTTTATCAACGATGCTGCTATGTTCATTGCACCCGCAGATATAACATGCTCATGCATGCTTTGGATCATACATCATCATATGTGTATATAATAACAAGTCCTACTAATCATGCATCATCATACAACTTCTACTCGTTATTAATAATAAGTCATACGATCATCATCCTCATAGTCATCGAACCCAACCCTACATAATTGTTCTTAGCACATGATCATCAGTATCAGGTAGGACCTACACCCTTAAGGTAAAATAGCATAAAACAATATAGACCCTGACTCTCCATTATGAAGAATGGCGATCATCCTGTCTCAAATTCTTGCCCTTCGCTGCTTATTGCTTCCAAGAAGCTCCTTACGACTGTCCATACATTTTTTCCATTCTTTGATTGTTATGTCTCCATTTCTTTTAGAAACCCGGTATGGACAGTTGAGATTCGTAGGACGACCTGGTCGTATGTTCAAAATATGAAGGCTACCATGCGTATACATCAGATGAGGCACACAATCATTCAGGATTATCTGTTGAAAAACATTGTAATAACTTCGTAGTTAGCAATGATGTACTAGTTTTAGAAGTGTGCCAAAAGATGCACGGTTGTTGTAATAGTAAAAAATAATCTTACCAGGGTATCTCCATGGTAGTTACCGTAGTTCAACACGTACACTAGTGGCACGTATTGACCATA
>NW_021234798.1:0-2058 GCF_002162155.2 Triticum dicoccoides | reverse complement strand
TGTTTGCTTGTTGTGCGCTCCATAACTGGATCCTAGATGATGGTCCTGATGAGTATGTCTATGATGATGCTACTTGGTACTCGGCCCTTCCACGGAGTAGACGACACCGTCGTGACGTTTACCAGGAGAGCCAGACATGGGCACACAAAAGGGATGTACTAGCTCAAAAAATGTGGGAGGATAATTTAGCAGCTCAAGATCAAGATGATTAAGAAGTTAGTATGTAAGGCTGATGTTGATGGGTTTTATTTTAGGTTCCATTCAGTCTGTTTGAAACTAGAGTTCTCCCTTATTTCTATGTATCAAACATGAGTGCTATTTTGTTACATTTGGTCATTATGTATGTGATTCATGTGAAACTATGTTGGTTGTACCTCTGTAAACTTATATCACTTATTTTATCTTTAGTAAATTGTTGGTTGTTTCATGCTTATTTGCCTCACCTATTATCTTTTAATTAAAATGGCTCACTGTATGAGAAACAGCGATGGCCAAGGGAAAGGGGAAGTCTGATGGTGATGGGTGCTCTCGTGAGAGGACTATTTCCTGGGCTGATGATCAGACCAAGTTTATGTTGGATTGGTGCATTGAATACATGAAGGAACAATATGCGGGATTTAGGTTCAAGAAGCATCATCTTTTGAAGTGTGCTGATGCTTTAAATAGAAAATTTGCTATGGGGGTGACACTTGCTCAAGTTGATCGTCACTTCAGGCACTACAAAGAAAATTGGAAGTACATTGCCGCCGCAATTAGCAAGAGTGGCAATGTTTTCGATGATATTAGATGTGTGGTAACTATCTCCGAGTCTGAAAAGTCTTGCCTCAATGTACGTATAATTTAGTTTCTTTTGAAAACTTAATATGGCTAATTTAATTAGGATCTTAATGTGTGTGTGCTTGTAATGCAGGATAGAGCAAGGCGCTTGCTTTCTAAGCCCATCAAGTTCTACTATGAGATGCAGGAGCTATTCACAGGCACTAGTGCTGATGGTTCTTTGGCCATGGACCAACATACATGCACAATTGATTCCGATGACTCGGACAATGATGAAGGGTTGTATGATCTCAACTGCTATCCACAGTATGAGGGCCCTCTTGAGGAGGATTCTGACACTTTGCCAACAACACATTGTCCTAAAAGACCTCCAGTACCTGTAGGTGGTGATAATTCAACATCTAGCACTAACCGAGTTGGTAAGAAGCGCCCAAGAGGTAGCAAGTCACCTACTAAGAAGCCACCAAGAACCAAGAGTCGTTTCGTGGAGTCCGCTGAAGAAATCAACTCTACATTGAGGTCACTCCAGCAATCCCTTGCTGCCGCTCCTCCTCCAATGCCCCAAGTTGTTGATCCTTATGCTAGTTTATGGAAGAGGTTGGAGGAACTCCCAATTACTACAGATCAAAGAATTACTGTTGGTGTGCACTTATCTTGCAAGGACAATGAAGGTTTGCGTGGTTGGTTATGCAGTGCAAGTGAAAAAACTTTTGAAACTTGGGTTTGCAAGTTCTTTGCTGACAAAGATCATGTTTATAGCAACATGTGAAGTTATCTAGTTGCTAACTTGTCATGTCTAGAAGTTGGCAACCTGTGAAGTTTAGAAGATGGCAACTTTTGGTATTTAGGAGATGAACTTGTGCTACGGCTACTGCTTTTGGGAAGTAGATCTTTTGATGTGTGGTGAAACACTTTAATGTAACTTGGCCAGAACTTGTGTTATTGCTATGAATGACTATCACTTGACTTTATAATGATGGACGAAACTTGCACGTATCTATCTTATTTTCTATCTTGATTATGAGTTTGCATTTTGAATTATTTTGTACAGATGGGATTAATAGAAAATGCTCCATGTTACTTTTTATGGTTATTATTATTGCGACAAAATCTTCTTACATTTACTGGAGCATGTTGTAGTATGATTGCTTTGCGAGACAAATGGCAAGTAATCTCATCACCGTGGAGTCTAGCAGTAAGGTGATTCTAACCACCTGTGGCAGGAAACCGTGGCAGAAAACCAAACGCAAACCATAACTTTTTGCCAAACATTTGTGGAAG
>NW_021234797.1:0-405 GCF_002162155.2 Triticum dicoccoides | reverse complement strand
AAATAGATGTCATGTGATGCATAAGATATGAATTTTTTCATTCGGTATAGACCAACGTTTTTCTTTTCTTTCCTTTGGAAGCATTTAGATTCGTTATGTCTAATTGACTATGGAATTTGGTTGTGCAGCTGAAAGTTTACTGTATAGTCTGCTACTTTGTTTGTATATAGAAAAACATGCAACTTTCCAACATGCTTCACGCTGCTGGAAATATCTTGAAGGAAATTAACATCTTTCTGTCTGCCTACTCCAACAAAGATACACTCGCTCGAACTCATTTAATCTGCTATTACTCATCTGCAGGGGCTCACAGTTAAACAAGAAGAACATGCTACAGACAGTGATGTTGAGGCTGCCTATACACCACAGGCCCATGCCACCTACAACAATCACAGTAATTACCTT
>NW_021234796.1:0-1133 GCF_002162155.2 Triticum dicoccoides | reverse complement strand
ACCCCCCCCCCCTTGCTCCTTTATATACGGGGGCAGGGGCACCTCTAGACACACAAGTTGATCTTCGTGATCGTTCTCTTAGCCGTGTGCGGTGCCCCCCTCCACCATACTCCTCGATAATATTGTAGCGGTGCTTAGGCGAAGCCCTGCGACAGTAGAACATCAAGATCGTCACCACGCCGTCGTGCTGACGGGACTCTTCCCCGACACTTTGCTGGATCGGAGTCCGGGGATCGTCATCGAGCTGAACGTGTGCTAGAACTCGGAGGTGCCGTAGTTTCGGTGCTTGGATCGGTCAGATCGTGAAGACGTACGACTACATCAACCGCATTGATATAGCGCTTCCGCTTTCGGTCTACGAGGGTACGTGGACTACACTCTCCCCTCTCGTTGCTATGCATCACCATGATCTTGCGTGTGCGTAGGAAAATTTTGAAATTACTACGTTCCCCAACACCTTTGCCAATACCTCTTGGCGGTTTGAGAAGTACCCGTGCATGCATTGAGAGACACCGCACTCCGTGCAGTGATGAGAACTTGATTTTCCAAGATCTTGTAGTTCTTTGATCTTTGGCTTTTCCCAGTTTTTGTTTGCGATTGCCCATACGCTTCTGCTTCGATCTCATCCAATTCTTCCTCACAACCATGATCGTCCACGCCGCCCTTCGTTTCAGTGTAGTCGAATGCGGCGAACGGGGCTTGATCAATGTCAACGGCGTTGGTGTCCAACAAGTCCACGAACTCGGCAGTTGCATTGTTTGAACCACCGCTATAGCGAACGACAACAAGTCACGAGCTATCGCAAAAATGGCGAAAATCAAAGAAAATTGTCATGACCAAAGACGCATACCTTCCGGCCATTTTGTCGAACACCTCACTTGCGGGGGGAGTAGCACCGTTGAACGGCATCGCCGGGGCACCTCTTTTGGGGATGGAGTGAGCGGATGAAGGAGGCAGCTTCTTTGTAGCCGGAATCCTCTTCCTCTTGTCGCTGGTGGCCTTGGTGACCTTCTCCGCCACCGGCCGAGATCGCGCAGCAGCGTCGGCGCCCAGAGTGCGGGCTTTCGCGGCGGGGGCTGCCGGATTCTCACCCTACACGACCACGTTGCCCTGCCGCTTGCGGGCAGGCGCGG
>NW_021234795.1:0-620 GCF_002162155.2 Triticum dicoccoides | reverse complement strand
TGCAGAGGCAGCGGTTTGAGGAGCAGCTGAGGAATCGTCAGGACGGTGACGATGAAGCAATGTCCATGGACGAAACGTTCTGCACTGCCCTTGAGTATGGCCTGCCGCCGACCGGAGGCTGGGGTCTGGGGATTGATCGCCTCACCATGTTGCTGACGGATTCCCAAAACATAAAGGAGGTCCTCCTGTTCCCGGCCATGAAGCCTCAAGACAGCTAGCTGTTTGAAAACATGAAATTCTTTTCCTATGAAAGAAACAAAATGGAATTTAAGTTATGGACAGTAATTGCCCATTGTCAATATCTACAAGTCAGTATTATTGCGCCAGGTTTGCAGTGTATAGAAGTTACGACCTGGCAAATATCTACAAGTCACATAGTAGTCCTCGCATAGCACATCAATTGATTTGCAGTGGACATATCTACTTACGAATTGTGTATAAACATGCTAAACTTATTCTCATGTCTTCAAAGAAATAACAACGCCGCCACTGCATCTTTCTTTCACTCGGACCCATATTACGGAAGCAAGAAAGGCAGCTAACGGCCAGCAGACGAGGGGCATGCAGCCCCCGCAGCACGGGAATGTTTCACTGGTATGACGGATGATTGCAGCGTCCGC
>NW_021234794.1:0-415 GCF_002162155.2 Triticum dicoccoides | reverse complement strand
TGCATCGAGGGTGCACACAAGGCTTTTGCCAGGGCGAAGGTGCACTGGGCGAAGCTGGCCGCCGTGAAGCTGGTGAAGGAGGGGCCGCCAGAGGGCAAGGAGCATCACTGCCCTGAGAATTACTATGAGAGTGTCCTGAAGGGTTCCCTCTTAGTGGCAGATGAGTGTGCCAAGGATGTAATTTTTGAATGAACATGCTCATGTGATCCTGTAATATGAAACGAGTTCGTTTGCGCCATGCAACGCTTTCTTAATTTAAAATATTACCTCCTGTGCGGCCGTTTATAAAATCTGAGAGTTGGCCAGTCGTCGGCTTCTACCCCCATGTAACTAGTACTGGAGTGTTCGGGATAAATCTGAACACTCTTTACCCCCAATTTTGGGTCCTTCAAGGGAGGTGTTCAGCGCAACGAAC
>NW_021234793.1:0-1793 GCF_002162155.2 Triticum dicoccoides | reverse complement strand
GCAAGAGTGGAACAAAACACCAGGCATAAGACCGAGCCTTCCACCCTTTACCAAGTATATAGATGCATTAATTAAATAAGAGGTATTGTGATATCCCAACAGGTAAACATGTTCCAACAAGGAACAACATCTCCATGTTCCAACAAGGAACAAACTTCAATCTTCACCTGCAACTAACAACGCTATAAGAGGGGCTGAGCAAAGCGGTAACATAGCCAAACAACGGTTTGCTGGGACAAGGTGGCTTAGAGGCTTGGTTCAACAATATAGGAGGCATGATATGCAAGTGGTAGGTATCGCAGCATAGGCATAGCAAAAGAGCGAGCATCTAGCAAGCAAAGATAGAAGTGATTTCGAGGGTATGATCATCTTGCCTGAGATCCCACAAAGAAGAAGAACGAGTCCATGAAGAAGACAAACAGACGTTGTCGAACGAATTCTCACAACACGATGTTACCGAATTACCGAGACGAAGTACACTAGAAAGAAAGCAAACAACATAGTAAACAACCATTACAACAACATGGCACGATGCGCAAACAAGTATGATGCATGTCCGGTTTAATGAGGCATGGCATGGCAAACTGCACAAACAACACTACAAGTTAAATGGAGCTCAATATGCAACGAGTTGCATATTGACGGAACACCACATTCAAGTTATTTAGTTCGATCCCGTTTATGTACCCAACAATTTTAAATGTTGATTAACATGGCAAGAGGTGAAGCAAAAGATAACTACCTATCTAGGCAAGTTTAAATGAGGCCGGAACAACAAGCAACAAGTCCGGATAATCCTCATGAGCATAATTATGGTTTTGGTACTGATCTGCCCTATACATAATTTTAATGTTGTTAAACATGCAAAGCAAGGTCACCATGATAAACTATGCAGTTTTCTACCCCATTTACATATAAAGTTCATTTAAAACCGAGCAACGGTTATTAAGTTATGAATTAAAGCATTTTAGCAAGTTATTTAAGCAAGTTTAAACAAACAGCATTTTAAACATTTTGAACATGGATGAAAGTGGCATATTATGAAACTAGACAAAATTCAAAGCAACTTCCATATTAAGTTTGTTTTAATCCGATGCACGGTTTGTGAGTTATTATATGCATGTTGTCTAGGGACTTTTCTGTAAAACAGCAGTTTTCTGGATAATAGCTAAAATGCAGCAGCAGGAAAAAACACAAATGGCTGAAACTGGTTGGCCCAATCAGCGGAAAAAAATATCAGAGGGCACTGGGGGGCTGCTCACCCTGGGCCGAGGCCCACGCGGTCGAGAGGCTGGCCGGCAGGGGCGCGCGGCGCGCGGCTGGGCCGCGGCTAGAAGCGGTGCTGGGCCGCGGATGGAGAGGAGGCCGGCCCACCTGCGTGGACGAGGCCAGCGATGCGGACGACATTGTCCTCCTCCGACGAGGACGAGCGGTGGCGGCTTGCAGACTCCGGCGAAAATGGCGTGGGGAGGAGCTGGGATTGAACGGCGGCATCAGATCCGGGCGGATCTAGACCTAGGGGACCCGTTCCCGACGCTGGTGGCACCCGGTGATGCAAGGTCGGCTGGATCTGGCAGCAAAAGCCTCACCTGTGAGAGAGAGAATGAGAGGTGAGCGCTGGGAGGAGAAGAAAGAGAGAAGAGACAGGGACGCCGGAGCTCTGGCCTCAGGTGGACGTCGTCGGCGGCAGCACTCCAGTGGCCGGTAGAAGGAGGCGAAGCGCGAGGCGGCGCGGGGCTCCAGCGGGAGGAGGCATACAAGCGAGCGAGCGAGCATGCTTGGGCGCACAGCGG
>NW_021234792.1:0-1355 GCF_002162155.2 Triticum dicoccoides | reverse complement strand
TAATTAATTAATTAATTAACTTAATTAATGTTGCTTAATTAACCAATTAACTATCTAATTAGCCTAAGTAAACATGTTAGTTAACTAGACAGTCAATGACAGGGGGCCCCACCCCTGTTGACCAGTCAAAGTTTGACTGGTCAAATGGGTTCCCCTGGTCCCACTTGTCAGCCTGTGTACAATTTTTGTGTACACTGTGCTGGGTACATCTAGCAATTTAACATTAATTTCGAATTAAAATAAATTAGAAAATGAATTAAAACTTTGAAAATTAATATAAAATAATTCGTAACTCGGATGGAAAAACTTTGTACATGAAAGTTGCTCAGAACGACGAGACGAACCCGGATACGTAGCCCGTTCGTCCACCCCACACCCCTAACATATCAAACTCGCAACTTTCCCCCTCCGGCTCCTCTGCCCGAAAACACGAAACACCGGGAATACTTTCCCGGATGTTTTCCCCCCTTCACCGGTATCACCTACTACCGCGTTAGGGCACACCGAACACCGCGTATTGCCTTGTTATATTTTGTGATGCTTTGTTTGCTCTGTATTCATTATTTCTTCCCCCTCTTCTCTCTGGTAGACTACGAGACCGACGCTGCTGCTGACCAGTTCGACTACGGAGTTGACGACCCCTCCTTCTTGCCAGAGCAACCAGGCAAGCCCCCCCCTTGATCACCAGATATCGCCTATTCTACTCTATACTGTTTGCATTAGAGTAGTGTAGCATGTTACTGCTTTCGTTAATCCTATTCTGATGCATAGCCTGAAATTGTCGTTACATCTGTTGATACCTTACCTGCAATCCTAAATGCTTAGTATAGGGTGCTAGTTTATCATCATTGGCCCTACATTCTTGTCAGTCTGCCTTGCTATACTATCGGGCCGTGATCACTTGGGAGGTGATCATGGGTATATACTATACATACATACATACTATACAGATGGTGACTAAAGTCGGGTCAGCTCATTGAGTACCCGCAAGTGATTCTGACGAGGGGGCTGAAAGGACAGGTGGCTCCATCCCGGTAGAGGTGGGCCTGGGTTCCCGACGGCCCCCGACTGTTACTTTGTGGCGGAGCGGCAGGGCAGGTTGAGACCACCTAGGAGACAGGTGGGCCTGGCCCTGTTCGGCGTTCGCGGATACTTAACACGCTTAACGAGATCTTGGTATTTGATCTGAGTCGGCTACGAGCCTATACGCACTAACCATCTACGCGGGAGTAGTTATGGGTATCCCGACGTCGTGGTATCAGCCGAAGCCCTTCAGACGTCAGCGACGGAGCGGCGCGCGCCGGATTGGAACGTAAGCCTGCTCTTGTATTAAGGGGGCTAGTTCTGCTTTCGGC
>NW_021234791.1:0-2432 GCF_002162155.2 Triticum dicoccoides | reverse complement strand
TATCCTAAACTACGACTGCAAGCGACTCTTTTGAGGTGGCGCACACGAGTCCACATATTCACCATATCAATACACCACTATGGATCCGCTCCCGTCTACCTACGAGAACGCCATCCATAGCACTCACGCTTATCTTGCGTATTTTAGAGTATCCACTTTCACTTGTCTATGAACTGATATAAGCAACCCAGAAGTCCTTTTCCGCGGACACGGCTATTCGAATAGTTGATGTTAACCCTGCAGGGGTGTACTTCTTCATACATGTTTCCACCACTTAGCGTCTGCACACGACATGTGCTCGGCAGACTTCAAGCGAAAGCCGACGTGGGTGTAGACCACGACCTACCTAAACACTCAAGTCTCTAGTCCAGGTTTATCGCCTATTCGGGTTCCATCCATGAGGAGATCCGGCCGGAGTTTCGCTCACAGCCCCAAACGATGTGAACAGGGTTCCCGAGATACCAAACGGGCATCCGGTATACCGTGCCACGTACCTACCGCATCACAGCCCACCCCTACGGTCAGCGCTGTCCACGGCCTCCAGTAAGCTACAAACACCAGAAACTACTTGCAACTCCTGGACAGAGGACGAGGGTGAATAAGAAGTCGAGCGGGGTCATATTTCAGGGCCCAATGTATGGTAGTAGCTGAATCATGGATCACAAACACAGAACTCAGTTCCTAAGGACGGCTTCAATGAGACAACCCACCATGTACTCCTACATGGCCTCTCACCGACACCTTTTACCAAATCGTGTTCACACACTTAGCTCACACATGGTAGGACATGTTCACACACCTCTGATTCATCCCCGATGAATCAGACCTGACTCAACTCTAAGCAGTAGCAGGCATGACAAACAAACATGAATGAGTAGGCACATCAGAGCTCAAACAACTCCTACTCATGCTAGTGGGTTTCATCTATTTACTGTGGCAATGACAGGTCATGCAAAGGATAAAGGGGGTTCAGCTACCGCAGCAAGTAACAGATGAATCGGTGTTGTCCTAATGCATTAAAAGAGAGCAGGAGCGAGAGAGTAGGATTGTATCGGAATGAACAAGGGGGTTTTTCTTGCCTGGCACTTTTGAAGATAACATTGAGTCTTCATCAGTGTCAACGATCACATCATCGGTATCACGTCTCTCGAGAGGGGACAAATACCGGCAACACAGAAGGGAACACAATCAATGCAATGCACAATATGATGCATGATCATGACATGGCAAAATGAATGTGTGTTGGGCTAATGCAACTAAAACCAGATTAAATGGAGTTGGTTTGAATCCAAGATTCAAATTCAAACTCCATATGTGGATATTTAAATGCCCTTTATATGATTTGTGCTAAACAGCAGCTATAAGTTGTTCTAACATGCATGAAAATGGTACAGATGGATTCCTTGAATTTTTCTGATAATTTTTCATATATAAATTATTTAATTTGGAGTTACGGTTAATTTTCTATGATTTATTGAAGTTTTAGCTATTTTCTGAAATTTCCTGAATAATATTAAATCCAGAAAATACTTATTGCGTCAGCCCCACGTCACAGTGACGTCAGCAGGGTCAACTGGGCTGGCTCGGTCAAACCTGACATGTGGGGGCCACACGTCAGTGACACAGGAGCTAATCCCGGTCAAACCCAGCGCTGACTTGGGTTTGACCAGGGGTGGGGCCCGCTGTCAGTGGCCTAGGGGGTTGGTTAGCGCGTCATTAGTGGCTAATGACAGCGCCACGTCACTGGCCACCGGAGTTCGGCCGGCGGCGACCCGAAACGCGGCGGAAGTTCACCGGGGTTGCGCTACGGGCGGCGGCTGGACGTGCGAAGGGCACCAGAAGGTAGCCCGTGCCCGTGCGCATCTAGGGGGCCAACGGGAGGTGCGGGGGTGGCCGGGGTTCGCCGGAATGGAGCCCGAGGCGGCGGCCGGAGCTCGGGTGGGTGCGGGGTTAGCGCTGCAGCTTGCAAACAAGCTAGCTGCCACGCTAGCGTTGCTCCACGGGTCGTTGCGAGTGCATCGGACGCACGCGCGGGGCCATTTGGTCACCGGGGCTTCGCCGGCGACGAGTCCGTGCGGCGGAGCGTCTCGGCTCCGGTAGAGGGGGCGGCTAGAGCTCGTAATCGGGCTTGGGGTTAGGGGGAAACGAAGCAGGGACTCACGGGGATCGTGCAGGGAGGGTCAGCGAGCTCGGGGAAGCGACGATGGTGGCGAATTGACGGTGAAGATCCTCGGCGGCCGGCGATGGAAACGGCGATGCCGGCGGCGTTGTGGCGCGTCCGTAGGGCCGTGGGTCGGTGGGGAGGAAGGAGGGGTCGAGGGGGAGCTCCTGGGCGCATCGGCGAGGCTAGGGGTGGCCGGTGGCCACGGGGAAGCTCGTCGGCGGCGGCGGGTGTGTTCGGTGGCTGCGCGCGAGAGAGCCAGAGGAGGAGA
>NW_021234790.1:0-397 GCF_002162155.2 Triticum dicoccoides | reverse complement strand
ACGTTCTGACATCATTTGTTGTTTTTCGGTCATTTACCTAATTGTTTAGAGAGCTAAATGACCGTGAAATTGAAAATCACTACAAAATGAATTCTGAAAATATTGAAACTTGGCATGGTATCATCATTTCACCCGCATAGCATGTGCGAAAGTGTGGAGAGGGTCACAAAAAAACTGGATGCACTTCGTGTACAAACTGGACAAACTCTTGCGGAGTATCAGGGTTTCGAACGCGAACTCATCTGTTACACGGGCACTTCAATGTTTTTTAAACTTATTTGAACTCCGGACTTTTTTTGTGTTCAGTGTGCAGCATTCAAAGCGACATCATCAATTTCCAACATGTTCTGACATCATTTGTTGTTTTTCGGTCATTTACCTAATTGTTTACAGAGCT
>NW_021234789.1:0-1224 GCF_002162155.2 Triticum dicoccoides | reverse complement strand
GACGAACAAGATGCATAGGGTAATACTTTTGATGAAATTCCAATTTCAATCTTCTATAGTTCCATGATCTCGTATCATCACATAGCCTATGCCATGTCAATGCGTCTCCCTTCAAAGATAAAGGGAAGACCTTCTTCTTAGCAACATCATCGGGTATACCTGCAAGCTTAAATAATCCACAAACTTCATCCACATATATTAGGTGTTCATCAGGATGCTTTGTTCCATCTCCTGTAAAAGGATTAGCTAGAAGTTTTTCTATCATACCCGAAGGATACTCATAAGGAATTTCATTTTCAATAGGTTCAGTAGGTTGAGGAGCAACTCTTTGCTCTACTGGTCGGGGTGAAGATACCCCGAACAAGCCCCTCAGAGGATTACTTTCCATAGTAACAAGTGACAATAAATTTAAGCACACTATATAAATGTTTCCTTACCAAATTCCACCTACCAAAGGCGCTTCACTCCCCGGCAACGGCGCCAGAAAAGAGTCTTGATGACCCACAAGTATAGGGGATCTATCATAGTCCTTTCGATAAGTAAGAGTGTCGAACCCAACGAGGAGCAGAAGGAAATGATAAGCGGTTTTTAGCAAGGTATTCTCTGCAAGTACTGAAACAAGTGGTAACAAATAGTTTTGTGATAAGATAATTTGTAACGAGCAACAAGTAACAAAAGTAAATAAAGTGCATCAAGGTGGCCCAATCCTTTTTGTAGCAAAGGACAAGCCTGGACAAACTCTTATATAAGGAAAAGCGCTCCCGAGGACACATGGGAATATCGTCAAGCTAGTTTTCATCACGTTCATATGATTCACATTCGGTACTTTGATAATTTGACATGTGGGTGGACCGGTGCTTGGGTGCTGTTCTTACTTGAACAAGCATCCCACTTATGATTAACCTCTATTGCAAGCATCCGCAACTACAACAAAAGTATTAAGGTAAACCTAACCATAGCATGAAACATATGGATCCAAATCAGCCCCTTACGAAGCAATGCATAAACTAGGGTTTAAGCTTCTGTCACTATAGGAACCCATCATCTACTTATTACTTCCCAATGCCTTCCTCTAGGCCCAAATAATGGTGAAGTGTTATGTAGTCGACGTTCACATAACACCACTAGAGGTTAGACAACATACATCTAATCAAAATATCGAATGAATACCAAATTCACATGACTACTAATAGCAAGACTTCTCCCTTGTCCTCAGGAACAAAC
>NW_021234788.1:0-863 GCF_002162155.2 Triticum dicoccoides | reverse complement strand
TGTTCTAGGGCAAAGAGTTGATAAGAAATTAAATGTTATCCATTATGCTAGTAAGACTCTAGACAATGCTCAAAGAAATTATGCTACTACTGAAAAAGAACTTTTAGCAGTTGTATTTGCTTGTGATAAGTTCAGACATTATATTGTTGATTCTAAAGTAACTATCCACACTGATCATGCTGCTATTAAATATCTTATGGAGAAGAAAGATGCTAAACCTAGACTTATTAGATGGGTTCTCTTGCTACAAGAATTTGATTTGCATATTGTTGATAGAGAAGGAGCTAAGAACCCTATTACAGACAACTTATCTAGGTTAGAGAATGTTCTTGATGACCCACTACCTATTGATGATAGCTTTCCTAATGAACAATTAAATGTCATAAGTACTTCTCGTAGTACTCCATGGTATGCTAATTATACTAATTATATTGTTGTTAAGTTTCTACCACCTAGCTTCACATACCAACAAAAGAAAAAGTTCTTCTATGATTTGAGACATTACTTTTGGGATGACCCACATCTTTATAAAGAAGGAGTAGATGGTGTTATTAGACGTTGTGTACCTAAGCATGAACAGGAACAGATCCTACGCAAGTGCCACTCCGAAACTTATGGAGGACACCACGCGGGAGATAGAACTGCACATAAGGTATTGCAATCTGGTTTTTATTGGCCTACTCTCTTCAAGGATGCCCATAAGTTTGTCCTATCTTGTGATGAATGTCAAAGAATTGGTTATATTAGTAGACGTCAAGAAATGCCTATGAATGATTCACTTGTTATTGAACCGTTTGATGTTTGGGGCTTTGATTATATGGGACCTTTTCCTGCCTCTAATGGATATACACATATTTTAGTTG
>NW_021234787.1:0-1212 GCF_002162155.2 Triticum dicoccoides | reverse complement strand
TTCAGAGTGTGCTTTTCCCTTGTTTACGTGCCGCGCCGTGATTTTGTTGGTGTTCTAGGCTCGCGTCTCTAGCACAGTCTAGCCTAGGACCAGCACAGTACCGTCGTTGAGCGTTTATTCAACTTTGCATCTCTGAATTGATTATTGCTGACCCTTTTTGCTACCATAGTATAAGCCTTCCCAGCTCCACATACATCTACGTCGTGCGTTTGACTCTCCCTGGTAATCGCTCTATCCAAACTTTGAGAGTTTTGACTACAACGGTTGCTGATCACCGCCTGTTGCTGGGTAAGAACTGGTAAGAATTTGAGTTTTGCTTGACGGATTTGTGACACCCACCACCACCACTTGTTCGTAGTCTGTAGGATCATATTCTTGTGTGTTTCTATTGCTGCTAACCATGCCAGGATCACAAGCCGACGAGATTGACTGGGAGAATTTATCGAACAAGGAGCTTCATGATAAGTTTCAGCAAATGATGACTGAACAGGTGCAAGATGTGCTGAACAATTTTGAAGAGGCCATGGAGAAGATCACTGGCCTTCAGAAGACATTCGAAACAAAGCTCGATAACAGATTTAATGAATTGCTCGCGCGTCTTCCACCACCACCACCCGCTGCACCTAACGCACCTCTCCAACAACAACAACAACGACTACCTCCACGTCGCGAAATAGACCTTCGCCGAGCGAGCCGTGTTCCTCTTGCGTTTGGCCAAACTGTTGGTGCTGCTGTTGATACTTCTGTGGCACCTGCTACTGCTGTTGCTGGTACCCAGGAGGATGATGAGTATGCGGGCGATTATGAGGATGAGGTTCATCAAAATCAGATCTACGAGCAGCCACCAGCACCACCACCAGCAGGTCGACCTCAGGTATATATTCGTAATGGTAGGCCTGCACCACCACCTCAGGTACGAGATGATGTCCATATTCCTAAACTGAAATTGAATATTCCACCATTTGAGGGTAGATATGTTCCTGATATATATCTTACTTGGGAGTTAGAAACTGAACAACGATTTACATGTTTACAATATCCTGAGGAGAGACGAGTTGCTGCTGCTGTTTGTGCTTTCACTAGTTTTGCATGTGTATGGTGGTCTGAACATTGTAGATTGTATCCTATTCCAACTACTTGGGCCGCTTTGAAAACTGCTATGCGTACGCGTTGGGTTCCACCATATTATCAACGTGAATTGCTTCAAAAATT
>NW_021234786.1:0-412 GCF_002162155.2 Triticum dicoccoides | reverse complement strand
TCAGCAATCACATTGGCCTTGCCTGGAGTATACTCGATACTCGTATTATACTCTTAAATCATTTCGACCCATCGAGTCTGCCTGAGGTTGAGATTAGGCTGAGTGAAGATGTACTTGAGACTCTTGTGGTCAGTGAAAATGTCCACTTTTCTTCCCAATAAGAGATGTCTCCAAGTCAAAAGAGCATGCACAACTGCCCCAACTCGAGATCATGAGTGGGGTAGTTCTTCTCGTTGGGCTTCAACTGGCGAGAGGTATAAGCCACAACTTTCTTCTCTTGCATCAACACTGCGCCAAGACCTTGGAGAGAGGCATCACAAAAGACCTCGTACGGCTTGGATTCATCAGGAGGAGTCAGAACTGGAGCAGTGACCAATTTCTCTTTCAAAGTGTTGAAAGCAATGTCACACTC
>NW_021234785.1:0-573 GCF_002162155.2 Triticum dicoccoides | reverse complement strand
TGTTTGATGGCCCATGGAGATGCTTCCTTCTGGCCTAGCGCGGTTATGGACATATTTCTTTAGGACTCCCATGAACCTCTCAAAGGGGTACATATTGTGTAGAAATACGGGGCCCAGAATGACAATCTCATCAACTAGATGAACTAGGACGTGCGTCATGATATTGAAGAAGGATGGTGGGAACACCAGCTCGAAACTAACAAGACATTGCACCACATCACTCCTTAGCCTTGGTATGATTTCTGGATCGATCACCTTCTGAGAGATTGCATTGAGGAATGCACATAGCTTCACAATGGCTAATCAGACGTTTTCCGGTAGAAGCCCCCTCAATGCAACCGGAAGCAGTTGCGTCATAATCACGTGGCAGTCATGAGACTTTAGCTTCTGAAACTTTTTCTCTGCCATATTTATTATTCCTTTTATATTAGACGAGAAGCCAGTCGGGACCTTCATACTAAGCAGGCATTCAAAGAAGATTTCCTTCTCTTCTTTGGTAAGAGCATAGCTGGCAGGACCTTCATACTGCTTTGGAGGCATGCCGTCTTTTTCATGCAAACGTTGTAGTTCCTC
>NW_021234784.1:0-389 GCF_002162155.2 Triticum dicoccoides | reverse complement strand
GCCAAATACCTTTAAACTGGATTCGTTCAAGCACTTACTGTAAATACCGGGCCGAAGCCTCTTATTCTCCTTCTCGGAGTCTGCAAGCTGGCCCCGAACGTCTTTTAGTTCCACGTTCAGCTTTATATTGGCGTCTTGGAGATTGTTTTTCTCCCGCCTAACCTCAGTCAACACGCGTTTGCCAGCCTCTAGCTGCCGCACAACATGCTGGTCCACCGGATTTTCTCTGGATTCATCTGCAAAATCTATTGTTAGATCTGCAGTCACGCTGCGCACTATATGGTAACCATCATTCTTTAAAATGTTACCAGCGGGAGGCTTTTTCTGTTCCTGCAATGCGGCAACAGCGGCCCGCAGTTGGGACTTGCATTCCTCCAGCTCTTGGGACA
>NW_021234783.1:0-398 GCF_002162155.2 Triticum dicoccoides | reverse complement strand
CCATTTATAAAATCTGAGAGTTGGCCAGTCGTCGGCTTCTGCCCCCTTGTAACTAGTACTAGGGTGTTCGGGGTAAATCTGAACACTCTTTACCCCAATTTTGGGTCCTTCAAGGGAGGTGCTCAGCGCAACGAACCAGGCAATCAGACTATAACGCTTTATCACTCTCACTTAGCTAGAGAAGTCTATGGTTTTAAATTTTTGGCGAAGCCCCTGGTATTCAGAGGGACGAATTTGGGGCGCTATACACGCCTAAGCCGGAAAAGGCCGACTCCTCGCCCGAAGCGGAAAAAAGTCTTTAAGGACTTGAGACCTCTCGAATAGCGACCAGTCCCTCGCCTTATCATGACAGTCAGTTTTTGGCTTTCTCTACTGAGGTGCTCGTCCGAAAGAACTAG
>NW_021234782.1:15343-17816 GCF_002162155.2 Triticum dicoccoides | reverse complement strand
ATTTTTTGCATCAACTCAAAATTCATACTTTCAATTGGAGGATTCAAACACTAAAACAAGATTAAATTCTAATAACATTTGAATACCAAGTTCTTATATAGGAAGGGGGTAGTAGCGGGGGAGGGGCATTTTTTTTGTCGGTTTTACATATTATATAAAGCGGATATTGCTAGGGGGATGTTGATGAGAAGCATTTTCATACATGGTGAAACTATATTAGTAGTAAATAGATAGAGGCAGGTTGGCACGGTTCTAATAGAAGCAGGACTTGCATCAGACAGGAGCGCCTGAAAGGGAACAATTATTATTGATTATAACTCAATCTGGACAAACAATAAGTGATAAATTTGTTCCTCATGAGCCAGTTCTGAACAACACATAGACATACTGAGCTTTCTACAGACAAACATTAAGCACATTCCACATCAACTGAGCACAAAGCAAGGCATGAATTACACTGAATATCAGAGGAAAAGGTGGAGTAGAATGGGTGGCTCAGTAGTGCACGAGCAGATACACGTACCACCAAACAAAATAACTGAGGAGGAGGGCACTGGATCGATCTACGTCGACAACCCGAGTCTGAACCAGCAGCAATGAGCGGAGGGGAGGTTTGCTTCTACTGCCTGTACATCTACCAAATATATAAAGAAAATGTTATCAGATCCCACATAAAGCTTTGACGTCGGTGAGAGGGATGATTTTGAGGCTTACCACCTCACAGACAGAAGCATCACACCTCATGACGGCTATAATCTGAGTGAATCGATAATGCTGCCACACACTATTGTTGACTGCCTCGCCTTGTGCATTACTGTGGGATATGAAGAAGATACCATTGGATACGGAGAAGACTTGGATGATTTTTAATAACAGAGGAAGAAGCACACAACAGCTGAACATGAGTCAGAATATGATTGGAAAGGAGCATGAGTTGGAATGTGATGGTGGTGAGGGGCTATTGGTCGTACTTCACCGCTTTCAGGCTAGTTCCCTACAACATAGGGATACACGATTACAATTATTGCAGATATTATGACTGCCGGTACAAGTGGGTGGAGGTGAATAGCTTTGGAGACTACGCGCTATTCTTGGGGCCAGCATGCTCCAAGGCAGTGCAAGTGCCGGCAGGTGGGCTCAACGACATACAGAAAAACCACATCTACTTCTCCCACCATCGCTGCTTAAGGCGAAACAGTGAGATCCCCAATGACGCCAGGGTATTTTTAACGACCATAAATGATGATGGCTACCGTGTGTATTACAAAAAAGATGAATGCAACCAATCAAGGGGGTACTCCCTCCGTCCGGGTGTATAAGTCATTCGCGTACGGCAAGCCCCTGCCGGCCTCTCCTCCTCCACCGCCGGTATGGCAAAGCATTCGGATCTGAATCTGATGGCCGGATCTCGGGACTGGGCTGGCCTCGATGAAGGGCCGCTGGGGATCATCGCCGACCGCGTCCTCTCCTACGACGTCGCTGACTTCGTCCGTCTCCGCGCCGTGTGCTGCCCCTAGAGGCAGAGCTCAGCTGATCCACACGCGCACGTACAGTCGATCAATTGCGTGCAGGTACAGGTACAGCACGGCGCGTGGATGGCTTGGCTTCCAACGATTGCGTGCGTGACGTCTCGCCAAATCTGAGTCGAATAACACAAACTGCTCGCTGATCCGCAAGCGTGGAATCAGGAAACGGACCAAACTTTCTTTGACCACCAACCAAAAAAAAAGAAATCGGAGACAATATGCGCAGTTATGTCTCACACTTTCACCAGTGAATATTTTATAAACCAATTGTAGAAACACATACACACAAGAAAGTTTATGCCATACATCAAACAAGTCCTCTCAAATTGTGGCCCATAATTTGACTACAGGCTTTGGGACATTCGAACTGGAGTTGAAGAATACATGCTGAGTCACATGCGATGCCATGGGTTTTAAATGCATCTTCCTCGAGGAGCGACGTCAGAAAACTAACCACTACATGTAGCAACGGCATTCTGTTAGGACACGTAATCTTCCATTTAGAAGAAACTAAACTCAGTGCCCTTGCGGCTAACAAAATTTAGAACAAACAAGGTATAAACCCGAAAGAAACTCGGTGCCTCTTATAAAGAGACAATCAAGAAAATACCTAACATTTACTAAGCTCAAAGGGCCAACAATGGATATTTTAAGCCACCAAATCAGTCATAGAAAGGAGATAAAGGCCAAAGTAGCACCTAATGTTGCTTCAGATCGACAAGGTGTTGATCCAATCCAACTAACTTTGAAATGAGTCGAACACCCTATTGGGAACAATGACCTGGGCACTTTGACACGGTCCAGCCGACAGTGAATAGATAGTGCAAACCGTCTGCTAAAAGTTTTAAACAGAAAAAATAGAATAGCATAACGTACTTTGACCATAGTTTTAAATAGCCGGCTATAGCCCCGCTATAGCCCACTATAGCTCAGCTATAGCTGATTTG
>NW_021234782.1:0-13590 GCF_002162155.2 Triticum dicoccoides | reverse complement strand
CCATACCAAATAACTCACTCACGTAAGATAAACCACGGCCTCTCGCCCGTCCCGTCCCGTCGCCCGAGACTTGAGCGACGGGACGGGACGGGACGGGACGGGCGAGAGGCAGTGGTTTCTCTTACGTGAGTGAGTTATTTGGTATGGGCTGGCGACGGAGCAGATCCAGGCGGCGACCACGCCAAGTCTCACGGGCGTCTCGGATCGGAGAAGCTGCAGCCGGAGACCATGGCGGCATGAAGCGGGGAGTCTGTCGGCGGCGCTGCACGAGATGGCCCAGCTAAAGCATCCATCCGGTGGCCTCCACTCGGTCAGGTCAGGTCAATTGCTTGGATCGTTTGGTGTTTTTCTTTCTTCTTTTTTCCGACCAGATCAGATTGCAGTCGTTCCTTCAGCTTTTTTTTAGAGGGGAAGTCGTTCCTTCTGTTGGGGGTCTCCGATTCCTTTTTTTTTTGTTGATGGTCAAAGAAAGTTTGGTTCGTTTCCTGATTCCACGCTTGCGGATCAGCGAGCAGTTTGTGTTATTAGACTCAGATTTGGCGAGACGTCACGCATGCAATCTATGGAAGCGAAGCCATCCACGCTTCATATGCATACTCAAATTTAACCCCGGATCGTGTAACGCTTTGAATCCTCGCACACCTCGTGAGCTGACTTGTCTGGATGCTATTGGTGTAGCTGGAGAGAAGCCTAAGGATGGTGAAGGGAGGAATTGTGGCAGGCAACGTGCAGGTGCTGGGGTTCAAGGAATGTCTGGCTTGAGAAACCCTCTCTTCTTTCTCGCCCTCGAGGTCGTACTTGTAGACGTCACATGTCGGAAATGTCGACTTCACATAGTATATGCAATTTGCATCGATGGATGGGAACTTGTGTGCATCGACAGACATGTACCTGCCCCGACCGAGAAAGAATGCACGGCTGCCGATGCTCTCAACCGACCTTTTATGTCGACAGACTATCCGACAGTATTTTCTTGCCGACCAACTTTCCGTGGGCATTCTTGAGCCTTTCCCGACCAATTGTTTGAAGGTGTTTGCTTCACCGACTGAAATGCCGCTAACACTTCCCTGAGCCTTTCCTGACCAATTGTCTGATGCATCATCTAAATGAGACAATATGGTTGTAGGTTAAGTCATGTGATCTCTTGGAGTAGCAACGAAGTCATAATAAGATCTCAGTTTCAATATAATGTGGTTCGACACATGGTCAAATTCAAGATGATAGAGAATATTCGTCAAGGGATCTTGTTTAGTTCTATAGCCGTAATACTGTACTATTCTTGGTTGAGCCTATCTTAACAGAAAGCAAATCATGAAGTTGTGCGCAAAAATAAGATTCTACAGCCTCCATAATGTTTCCTCTCTTCATATTTTTTGCATCAACTCAAAATTCATACTTTCAATTGGAGGATTCAAACACTAAAACAAGATTAAATTCTAATAACATTTGAATACCAAGTTCTTATATAGGAAGGGGGTAGTAGCGGGGGAGGGGCATTTTTTTTGTCGGTTTTACATATTATATAAAGCGGATATTGCTAGGGGGATGTTGATGAGAAGCATTTTCATACATGGTGAAACTATATTAGTAGTAAATAGATAGAGGCAGGTTGGCACGGTTCTAATAGAAGCAGGACTTGCATCAGACAGGAGCGCCTGAAAGGGAACAATTATTATTGATTATAACTCAATCTGGACAAACAGTAAGTGATAAATTTGTTCCTCATGAGCCAGTTCTGAACAACACATAGACATACTGAGCTTTCTACAGACAAACATTAAGCACATTCCACATCAACTGAGCACAAAGCAATGCATGAATTGCACTGAATATCAGAGGAAAAGGTGGAGTAGAATGGGTGGCTCGGTAGTGCACGAGCAGATACACGTACCACCAAACAAAATAACTGAGGAGGAGGGCACTGGATCGATCTACGTCGACAACCCGAGTCTGAACCAGCAGCAATGAGCGGAGGGGAGGTTTGCTTCTGCTGCCTGTACATTTACCAAATATATAAAGAAAATGTTATCAGATCCCACATAAAGCTTTGACGTCGGTGAGAGGGATGATTTTGAGGCTTACCACCTCACAGACAGAAGCATCACACCTCATGACGGCTATAATCTGAGTGAATCGATAATGCTGCCACACACTATTGTTGACTGCCTCGCCTTGTGCATTACTGTGGGATATGAAGAAGATACCATTGGATACGGAGAAGACTTGGATGATTTTTAATAACAGAGGAAGAAGCACACAACAGCTGAACATGAGTCAGAATATGATTGGAAAGGAACATGAGTTGGAATGTGATGGTGGTGAGGGGCTATTGGTCGTACTTCACCGCTTTCAGGCTAGTTCCCTACAACATAGGGATACACGATTACAATTATTGCAGATATTATGACTGCCGGTACAAGTGGGTGGAGGTGAATAGCTTTGGAGACTACGCGCTATTCTTGGGGCCAGCATGCTCCAAGGCAGTGCAAGTGCCGGCAGGTGGGCTCAACGACATACAGAAAAACTACATCTACTTCTCCCACCATCGCTGCTTAAGGCGAAACAGTGAGATCCCCAATGACGCCAGGGTATTTTTAACGACCATAAATGATGATGGCTACCGTGTGTATTACAAAAAAGATGAATGCAACCAATCAAGGGGGTACTCCCTCCGTCCGGGTGTATAAGTCATTCGCGTACGGCAAGCCCCTGCCGGCCTCTCCTCCTCCACCGCCGGTATGGCAAAGCATTCGGATCTGAATCTGATGGCCGGATCTCGGGACTGGGCTGGCCTCGATGAAGGGCCGCTGGGGATCATCGCCGACCGCGTCCTCTCCTACGACGTCGCTGACTTCGTCCGTCTCCGCGCCGTGTGCTGCCCCTAGAGGCAGAGCTCGGCTGATCCACACGCGCACGTACAGTCGATCGATTGCGTGCAGGTACAGGTACAGCAGGCGCGTGGATGGCTTGGCTTCCAACGATTGCGTGCATGACGTCTCGCCAAATCTGAGTCTAATAACACAAACTGCTCGCTGATCCGCAAGCGTGGAATCAGGAAACGAACCAAACTTTCTTTGACCACCAACCAAAAAAAAAAGAAATCGGAGACAATATGCGCAGTTATGTCTCACACTTTCACCCGTGAATATTTTATAAACCAATTGTGGAAACACATACACACAAGAAAGTTTATGCCATACATCAAACAAGTCCTCTCAAATTGTGGCCCATAATTTGACTACAGGCTTTGGGACATTCGAACTGGAGTTGAAGAATACATGCTGAGTCACATCCGATGCCATGGGTTTTAAATGCATCTTCCTCGAGGAGCGACGTCAGAAAACTAACCACTACATGTAGCAACGGCATTCTGTTAGGACACGTAATCTTCCATTTAGAAGAAACTAAACTCAGTGCCCCTGCGGCTAACAAAATTTAGAACAAACAAGGTATAAACCCGAAAGAAACTCGGTGCCTCTTATAAAGAGACAATCAAGAAAATACCTAACATTTACTAAGCTCAAAGGGCCAACAATGGATATTTTAAGCCACCAAATCAGTCATAGAAAGGAGATAAAGGCCAAAGTAGCACCTAATGTTGCTTCAGATCGACAAGGTGTTGATCCAATCCAACTAACTTTGAAATGAGTCGAACACCCTATTGGGAACAATGACCTGGGCACTTTGACACGGTCCAGCCGACAGTGAATAGATAGTGCAAACTGTCCACTAAAAGTTTTAAACAGAAAAAATAGAATAGCATAACGTACTTTGACCATAGTTTTAAATAGCCGGCTATAGCCCCGCTATAGCCCACTATAGCTCAGCTATAGCTGATTTGGAGGTCCACCGCTATTTAAAACATTGACTTTGACATATAAAATAGAGAAACAACACAACATTTTCCAATAGAGCAAACATCCACAATGCATACTCCATGGTATCTAATTCACAACAAAGAGAAATTCAAATGATTGAAGTTTCATCTCATGCGTCACTTACTAACCACTTAAACACTTCCTCCATGATTAGTGGTTCTGGTATCAAGCGTAAAATACTGACCATCAACTCAATTCCTACGGCTGCACTAATTATCATGCAGCATGAAACTTCTATCGTCATAGAAGCCAACCAATGACAAAATGCAACCAAGGCTTGATGGATGTGGGCACATAGAGGATAAGAAAGGGCAGGGGAGAGGAACTAAAGTGGCTTACCTATATGTTCGAGTGGAAGAAGCGGCCAACGGAGGCGCCGCGGCAGTGAGTGCTGGCATAAGCAAAGCTTCTTCGCTGACCAAACTCGTGTTGGACGGTATTGTCTCTGCGCCGTGGTCGCCGAAGGCACAAAAGGAAAAAAACACTGCTCGGCAGCCCGACTATGGTTGTTCGACAATGCTTCAAGACGAGGACGATGCACAGCTCCAGGCTGAGACACTTGTCGATGTGATACTGTACAGATTCTTGGTAGAGCAAACAGAGTTTGGTTTATGTCCGTACCTTGGAAATGGATGTTCTTCATGGTGTCAAGGTCGATCCTGGAAGCCACCCGGTAGAGTATCATGACAACCTAAGGAAAAAAGGGTCCATCACAAAGAGATACTGCACTTCCTATCTTACAAAAAACAGGGTTCGAGACAAGTAATTCCGAACGGAGGGAGTACTGCGTATAAGCTGATGGATTGCGTGCACGTACAGCATGGCGCGTGGATGGCTTCCATCGATTGCGTGCGTGACGTGACGCCAAATCTGAGTCTAATAACACAAACTGCTCGCTGATCCGCAAGCGTGGAATCAGGAAACGAACCAAACTTTGTTTGACTACCGACCAAAAAAAAAGGAATCGGAGACCCCAACTTTCCCTCAAAAAAAAACTGAAGGAACGACTGGAATCTGATCTGATCGGAAAAAAGAAGAAAGAAAAACACCAAACGATCCAAGCAACATGACCTGACCTGACCGAGTGGAGGCCACCGGATGGATGCTTCAGCTCGGCCATCTCGTGCAGCGCCGCCGACAGACTCCCCGCTTCATGCCGCCATGGTCTCCCGCTGCAGCTTCTCCGATCCGAGACGCTCGTGAGACTTGGCCCATACCAAATAACTCACTCACTCAAGTCGTAAGTCGCACACGAACCCGCACGCGGATGTATGAGCACCTCTTGTATATATACACTAGAGAGAGCATGATGGAGAGAAGAAGCTCTGGAGGGGGTGCAACTAGCTAGCTAGGAAGATGGAACGGATCGATGACGTGGAGCAATCTGGACCCTCCGTCCCTTGGGGTGCTGGCTGGTAGGCGCGCATTCATTTACACGAAACACAACTACTCCCCTGTTGTTGCTGCAGCTACTAAATGAAACGTCAGTCAGTTCAGCGGCTGCTCGATTACAGGGAAGTCAATCAAGGTCCCGTCCATCAAGGCACCAATTCCTCTAGTTGTAGTTCCCATACCCCACAAGTGATATATTCCATGCAGAGCAACGCAGTCTCACTGGCTGGTGTGTGTGATGTGTGTGCATGGGCCGTTGGCAACCCAACCAACACTAGCTGGACTGGCCTGGACGGCACCAACTCACCTTCAATTTGTCCCCGGCCCAACTTTGGTTACCTGTCGACAACACAACACTTCTTATTCCTTTTTCTTTACTCCCTCGCTCATTTGGACCAGACAACTGTTTTCGCTCTATGAGCTAGCTAGATAAATCCCTTGCTATGATTTGATTTCAAGTGTTAATGCGAAAGGGCATTGATTTACGCAGGGAAGGAACGGAACTTTGCATTGGCCAGACATTTCTACCATGATTTTATCTACTGCACGGCCCCATGAAAGAAATGATATCAAGAATTTCTATTTCTTGTATTCAAAACATCACAACTTTACTAGTCATACATACTTATACACAGAATCTAGATGCAGGATGGGTTCTTTTTTTGCCCTCCTTGTTCTTCCAGCGTCTTGGCCTCAATGATCCATCTATCCATGTGTCAGTGAACGGAAGAACAACAACAAATAGAATGCCAAGACCCTTGATCAGCTTTGCTATGCTAGCAAATTTCTGGCCCCAGATCAGCAAGGTACACAGTTTCCAGGGGTGCGTGCACATCTCACAAACAGACACTAGCTAGTTTACAAACGTGATTGGCTAGCCAATTCATGAGCACCAAAACAACATGCATATTATTCAGTTTTAACATGTGACTCGCTCATTTCTTGAGAAGATCTCCAAGAGACATTTATGGAAATGATGGAAATCAATCACGGTCGCAATACATACATGAAAAAAAATCAGTAAACGACATCATCAATTTTCAACACGTACAGGTTCCTGGGTTCAATACCACCCAGCCTAAACACAACTTGCACGTCCGGCTCATTTTACATAGTGCTTCTTCCAATCTGAATCTCAGCTCTCTTGGGCGCCTTCTCACTTGTGCCAGCCCCAATCAGTAACTGTCCTTTCTCGCCTTGCCACCAACAAGCCTATACGAATGCATAACATGAGCAGATCGAGGAACATCACCAACAGAGCAGCATCAACGCATGATACCAAACATAATTCATCCATCACCAAAGGGCAAATAAAATAGTTGTTCGCATTTCATAGATTCTCTCCTTTCTGTCTCCCTCTATGCATGATAGCCCTGAAAAAGGTGGGAGAAGAAAAGCTCAGTCACTATATGCGCAGTTGTGTCCTCTCACACTTTCACCATTGTAACATTTAACATTCCACTTGAGTATGTTTGGCTCTAATGCCAGCTCATATGGACAGAAAAAATGCATCTTTTTAAGCCATCAAATCAGTGTTAGAAGGGAGACAAAACCTTCCACTTGAGTATGTTTGGCTCTAATATCGGAACAACACAGCAAGAAAGAAAACTAAGGTTCATATAGAGACTCTTAACACAGGGTCATGGAATAATTTTACAGGAGATCGACACATGCAAGAGGACTAGGAATCAAACAAGAATGCATCTGTGTTGAGAAGTGCATGGCTTTAAGCCTTTGACACATGGTCAGATGACCATTTCCAGGTGTTTACCTGAGCAGTACGGAGAGGTTCCGTCAGGCCGTCCAGCTCGTCGGTGTGGGATCCCTCATGTCCCGCTGGTCTTCTTCCTCCTCGCCGAAGCCACCCTTCTCTGCTCGACCCCTTCTCCTGGCAAGATTAACAAATGAACAGTATAGTATTTAGTATCAGCCACTAAAGCTTAAACAACAGGCAATCGAGTTAATCAAGCCCAAACAGTAGCAAAACTAGAGTAGTAAGACTTGTGCATCTGACTCAAAGTCAGTTCTACCTAGAGATTCGAAACAAGAGACATTTCACCGCTAAGACATATCTTGAAGGAAGGAGAGCACCACTGAATTGAAATCTCTATATAGTAAGCAGCCATGAATCAAAACACGCAAAAGCTACTAGTATTACAAATCACATCGTCCAAATCGAACAGAAAATAAAATGAAGGGTTGACAAATGGAGCAAGCAACGATCTGCAATGGAGTGGGGAGGCGACGCCTCGTAATTTGTCGACGCCGTCATTGATTGATTGATTCATCGTCCATGGATGGATTATTACGAGGCATACCATTAATTGCTAATTGCCTCCTCGCTGATTGGTCATTCACGATGTGCCACGGATCGATCTTTCTCATCAATCTATCCTGTTCGTCCATGCGCTCTCTTCTCATTCTCGTTTCAAGTAGCCAACCGGAACCAAGGAAAATTATTTTCATCATGGTTTGAGCGGGAGCCGGAACCAAAATCTCTTCAACGTAAAATTAAAATTCGATGAGAGTTGAAACTGCAAATAAAGAAAATATCCACAATAAGTTCCTAAAACCAAAATCTACAAGGGTGCAAAATTCTAAATAAGAAAATAAAATAGTGCCATACAATACTACGAAGAGGAAAGAGAGGAGATTGATTGAGGTGAGGGGTGGCGGTCCTAGCTAGTCGGGCCGGCCCCTCGCGAGGGAGAGACCAACAAGGTTCATGACCTCCACTGGAGGAAAAAGGGCCTTTGGTCGCGGTTCGCAACTGCCATTAGTCGCGGTTGCGCAACCGCGACCGAACGGGCGCGACTAAAGGCCCCCCCCTTTAGTCGCGGTTGCTTAAGAACCGCGACTAAAGGCCCGTCCACGTGGGCGCCAGGTGGCCGTCGGGGCGGAGGACCTTTAGTCGCGGTTCTTCTGGCCAACCGCGACTAAAGGCCGCCGCAGGTTTAGGGTTTTAGCCCCCCCCCCCTAAACCTGTTTTCTGTTTAATTTGTATTGTTTTATTTCTTTTGTGCTTTATTTTAATTTTGAAGGAGTTTCATATATTCTACGGTACTACATACATGCATATGAATGTACAATTTCAAATAAATTTGAAATTAGAACCAAAAAGAATTCAAGAGGAATATACAATATATATTCAATATCATCGGATGACCATATACAATTTTGAACAAGTTTCCATACATGATTTAATGCATATAAAGTTCTACGTCCTCGTAATAGTGTTCTCCTTTAGGATGGAGGACTTCCCTGCTGAATCATCCAGCTAGTTCCTCTTGAAGTGGTCGGAAGCGAGCTTCTGGACTAAGCATCCACCGGAGGTTATTCCTCTGAGCATTGGTATCACTCGGAACCCGCTCAGAGGTGTATCTCCGGATCATCTCACAGACATAGTATCCACATAGATTGGTCTCCGGTGGCTGAATATCCCCAGCATTCTTAGCCTTTAACATTTTGAATTCTAGCTCTTTTTTGAATTCACCGACCTTTGTATCTACGAACCGTCTCCAAACCCTACGAGGCAAAGAAAATTAAATGAACAAGAGAGTTATTAATTAGTTACTTGATATTAGGAAATGAACGAAATAGGCCGATCGATATAGAGCGCAAATGAATGAAAATAATTACTTCTGCAGCATTCTTCTCATGCCGCCCCAAAGCTTTGGATCCATATTCACAGAGTCGTGGACGAGACATTCTGAGGTGTTAACTTTAATTACTAGCAAAATCCAGTGGAACCTGCGGACACGATACATGCACAGTACGTCATGCATAACTCATCGATTAGCCGGCCACATACCATGCATGGAGTAAACAAAAGAGAATGTGCTCAAGACAGAAACACTCACTCAAAATGGTAAGGAAATAGAATATCACTTTTGAGTTCCTGCTTTGTAAGAAACTGCCACAGGTCTGCCTCCACGTCGGCGGGGTGACGCTCCAACACATGTCCATTAACGATGTGTGGGTCAATGAACCCAACATCATGGATGTTCCTTACTCTGCATTCCTTAATCTTCATTCTGCATGTATAATAGCGGACACAACAATATAGTTAGGACATATATATATAGTGCAGGCAATATGAACGAGATGGGGTAGAAATTAATAAATCACTTACAGAACGTAGCAACTGATGATAGATTTATCGAGCTCGCGCAGATTGAAAAGCTGGAACAATTCACTCAGTTCAATTTGTACATAGTAATGTTTGAAGTGATGCTCATGTCTAACTTCCGCATAAATATATTCTTTGGCGTTTTTATTTTTTATGTAACCCTTGTACCATTTCAGCAGACCTTTCATTTGTGGAGGTAGATCCTTTTCCTGCGCAGGCTCGACGAGAGGCCCATTCTTGACATATGTAATTACTACCTCCTTCACTGGCGCCTCATCAAGGCCTAACAGTTCACGAAGAGTAATACCTAAGTTGGCCGCTTGTTCTCTGGCACTCGTTACAGTCAATCCCTGTGCTGCCGCAGCTTGTATGATCTCGGGGGCATCCGGGCAGAAGGCTTCCACTATAAGCGGGGCAATCGATTTTTTACTTTGTTCCCCGAGCTGGGCAACTTGTTTCCCGCTTTTTTTACTTTCGGCCTTCTCCCGCTCTTTGTTCTCCTTGAACATGAGTGCCTGCCTGCGAAGTTCACGTGCATAGTCGTTAGGCAGATTCTTCGCGGCTTGGGACGGTGTGCTCAAAAATGACTTAGCCCACTTCTTTTGCTCATCAGAAAATACTGGCTTGGGCTCGGGCTCTCTTTTCTTCTTGCAGTCCGCCTTCCATTTCTCCAAATCAGCAGCCGCGGCCGCGTCGACTTCCTCGGCACTACGTTCCCAAGGCCTTATGGGGAGAGGCTTCAGTGATGGCTCCGGTACCTTTGTGGTCTTAGGTACATAAGGGTCCGGGTTAATAATCCAGGACTGCTTCTGCTTCTTTGCCGGAGGTGGATTGGGGGGCGGCGTCTGATCACCCGCCGGACGAGGACTGGGGGGCGGCGGCTGATCACCCGCCGGACGTTGTGGACTGGGGGGCGGCGTCGGCTGACGTGACGGAGGTGTAGGTGAACCGCCACCACCACCACCACCACCACCACCGCCACCGCCACCACCACCACCGTAGGGGGGTGGACTTGTTGTCGTTGGCGCCTCGCCTGGAAACTTGATAAACTTCTTTTGCCATAGAATGAAATGGCGCTTGACATCTCCAAGTCTTTTCTCCCCTTCAGGTGTAGCAATGTCAATCTCCAGGTCCTCAAACCCTTGGACTATGTCCTCCACCGTGACACGAGCATAGCCATCTTGAATGGGGTTGTTGTGGTGGAGTGCTCCAGGTAAACATGGTAAAGCACTGCCGATGGCTACCTTCATGGACATGTTCCCGATAGGATAATACAGATGACATTCTTTCATCTCCTTTATATCGTCCACGGGGTAGCGAGGAGGCTCCGGTGAAGTAATTTCGACCACCAGAGGCTCCGGTGCAGTAATTTCGACCACCAGAGGCTCCGGTGCAGTAATTTCGACCACCAGAGGCTCCGGTGCAGTAATTTCGATCGTCGGTGCATCTGCACCAGCCGGTGGGGCCTCCGTGGAAGCCACGCTGCTTCTCCGCTGCTGGCTTCCGAGATCCGCTGGATGATCTTCATGCTGCACCCGAGCTGCATCTCTTTCGGCTACTAGTACACTCATGGTTTTCTTCATCACATCCATTTCCGATGCCAACCGCGCCACAACATCTGCTTCCCGATCCATCTTTCTCTTACGGCTTCTGTAACCGTACGGGTCATCGTTCTGGGGGAACCCTATTTTCCACGGAATGTGCCCCATGCCTCGTACACGTCCTCCGTGTTCAGGATTCCCGAGGGCTTTTGTCAGCGCGTCGTTCTCTCTGTTGAACTTGATCTTCCCCTGTTGAGCATCCCTCATTGCGTTAATAAGGTCTTGGCCAACATGTACAGCTGATCTACAACATCATTGTCATTCATTAAATGTTTTCTCAACCAACTGCCGAAAGTCTCCATGTGGGCCTTCCTAATCCAGGATTCAGGCTTCCCCGGGTTGTCCGAGCGTAAAATATTCTTGTGTTTCTCAAAGTACGGAGCCACCAAGCTGGAATTGGTCAGTACAGTGTGGTGTGCTTCAGTCAGAGAATGGCCGTCCATACATATCGTTGATTTCCTTCCGATCGTGCCTTTTCCACTTAGTCTCCCCTCGTGCCGCGATCGAGGAAGACCAATCGGCTTAATGTCAGGAACAAAGTCAACACAAAACTCAATTACCTCCTCATTTCCATAGCCCTTGGTGATGCTTCCTTCTGGCCTAGCACGGTTACGAACATATTTCTTTAATACTCCCATGAACCTCTCGAAGGGGAACATATTGTGTAGAAATACAGGACCGAGAATGAAAATCTCTTCGACTAGGTGAACCAGGAGGTGCGTCATAATATTGAAGAAGGATGGCGGGAACACCAACTCGAAACTGACAAGGCATTGGATCACATCGTTCTGTAACCGTGGTAGAACTTCTGGATTGATTACCTTCTGAGAGATTGCATTGAGGAATGCACATAAACTCACAATGGCTACTCGAACATTTTCCGGCAGGAGCCCCCTCAAAGCAATCGGAAGCAATTGCGTCATAATCACGTGGCAGTCGTGAGACTTCAGGTTTTGGAACTTTTTCTCCGCCATGTTTATTATTCCCTTTATATTGGACGAGAATCCAGACGGGACCTTCATACTGCTCAGGCATTCAAAAAAGATGACCTTCTCTTCTTTGGTCAGAGCGTAGCTGGCACGACCTTGAAACCATTCCGGATGCCGGTCATCAGGGTCTTTCAAACGTTGCTGGTCCTGCCGTGCTTCCTTTGTATCATTTGTCTTCCCATACACGCCCAAGAAGCTTAGGAGGTTCACGCAAATATTCTTCGTAACGTGCATCACGTCGATTGCAGAGCGGACATCTAGGACTTTCCAATATTCTAGCTCCCAGAATATAGATTTCTTCTTCCACATGGCTGCGTGCCCGTCAGCTCCCTTCGGAACTGATTGTCCGCCAGGACCCTTTCCAAAGATGACTTTCAAATCCTTGACCATATCAAATACCTCAGCACCAGTGCGTTCCGCAGGCTTCGGCCGGTGATCTGCCTTGCTGTTGTAATGCTTGCCCTTCTTTCTTACTGGATGAATTTTCGTAAGAAATCGACGATGCCCAAGGTACACGTTCTTCTTACAATTTGGCAAATGTACACTTTCAGTCCCATGTAAGCAGTGCGTGCATGCATTGTATCCCTTATTTGACAGTCCCGAAAGGTTACTAAGAGCAGGCCAATCGTTGATGGTTACGAAAAGCAACGCTCGTAGGTCAAATTCCTCTTGTTTGTGCTCATCCCACACACGGACACCACCCCACAGCTGTAAAAGTTCATCAACTAATGGCCTTAGGTACACATCGATGTCGTTGCCGGGTTGCTTCGGACCTTGGATGAGCACTGGCATCATAATGAACTTCCGCTTCATGCACAACCAAGGAGGAAGGTTGTAGATGCATAGAGTCACGGGCCAGGTGCTATGGCTGGAGCTCTGCTCGCCAAAAGGATTCATGCCATCCGTACTTAGAGCAAATCTTATGTTCCTTGCGTCAGCTGCAAAATCTTTGAACCATCTGTCGATCTTTCTCCATTGCGTTCCATCTGCGGTGTGTCTCAACTCCCCGTCCGACTTACGGTCCTCTTTGTGCCATCGCAATAACTTGGCATGCTCTTTGTTCCTGAACAGACGTTTCAACCGTGGTATTATAGGAGCATACCACATCACCTTGGCGGGAACCCTCTTCCTGGATTTCTGGCCCTCAACATCGTCACCAGGGTCATCGCCTCTGATCTTATAACGCAATGCAGTGCATACCGGGCATTCATTCAAATTCTCGTATTCACCGCGGTAGAGGATGCAGTCGTTGATGCATGCATGTATCTTCAGAACCTCTAAACCTAGAGGGCAGACAACCTTCTTTGCTTCGTACGTACTGGCGGGCAACTCGTTATCCTTTGGAAACATATTCTTCAACATTTTCAGCAAGTTTTCAAATGCCGAGTCAGCTACACCTGCCTCTGCCTTCCATTTCAGCAAATCCAGTGTGCAGCCCAGCTTTTTCAGACCATCATCGCATCCGGGGTACAGCGCCTTTCTGTGATCCTCTAACATGCGATCCAAATTCTCCCTCTCCTTTTCAGTTTCGCAGCGTCTCCGTGCATCAGCAATGGTCCGACCAAGATCATCAACGGGATCATCACGTGCCTCTTCTTCAC
>NW_021234781.1:0-1612 GCF_002162155.2 Triticum dicoccoides | reverse complement strand
TGTCAATTTCATCAAGGAGTTGATATTCAGATATGGAGTTCCTCACAGCATTATCACGGATAATGGCTCCAACTTTGATTCTGATGAGTTCAAGGTGTTCTGTGCAACCCAAGGCACTCGGGTTAATTATGCATCTGTCGCACACCCTCGGTCGAATGGACAAGTAGAAAGGGCGAATGGTTTGATTCTCCAAGGATTAAAACCTGGCTTGATGCGTGATCTCAAGCATGCTGCTGGAGACTGGGTAACCGAGTTGCCATCTGTCTTATGGGCGATGAGAACAATACCGAATCGGTCGACTGGCTGGACTCCTTTGTTCTTGGTGTATGATGCAGAGGCCGTACTCCCGAGTGATTTGCTGCAAAAATGCTGCCAGAGTGGAACTATTCACAGAACCTGAAGCTGAACAACCACGAGAAGACGTCATTGATCTCCTGGAGGTAGAGCGCGAGATGGCTTTGATCCGGTCGACCATCTACCAACAATATCTGCGTCGACTCCATACCCGAAACGTCAGAGGACAAGCACTCCAAGAGGCAGACCTGGTCCTTCAAGTGGATCAGAAGCAACCTCACAAGCTTGCCCTGTCCTGGGAAGGCCCCTTCATCATCACCAAGCTGCTCCACAATGGAGCCTACCACATCTACAACATAGCCAAGAAGATAGACGAGCCACGAGCATGGAACACAGAACTGCTTTGTCACTTCTACACATAGATCACTGGACCAGACGAGTTGTAATAAAAGTGTTTCAGTTTGCTTTCCAAAGACAAGATTTTTTCAATATCATAATGATCAGTTTCCCATAAGCTTCTATGTCTAAAATCCCCCAGTGGGTGGTTTAGCCACGAATCCAATTCTCCTAAGTTAAAAACACTCCGAGTGGAGAGCAATCCTCCCACTCGGGGGCTTAGCTGAGATTCCAATTCTCCTAACTTAAAAAAACATTTTCGAGTGGAGAGCAATCCTCCCACTCGGGGGCTTAGCTACGACCCGTAATCGCCTAAGTTAAAAACACTCGTGGAGAGCGATCCTCCCACCCGGGGGCTTAGCTGCGACCCCGTAATCGCCTAAGTTAAAAACACTCCGAGTGGAGAGCAATCCTCCCACTCAGGGGCTTAGCCGTGAATCCGATTCGCCTAAGTTAAAAAACATTTCCGAGTGGAGAGCAATCCTCCCACTCGGGGGCTTAGCTGCAACCCCGTAATCACCTATGTTAAAAACACTCTGAGTGGAGAGCAATCCTCCCACTCAGGGGCTTAGCCGCAAATCTTATTCGCCTAAGTTAAAAAACATTTCCGAGTGGAGAGCAATCCTCCCACTCGGGGGCTTAGCTGCGACCCCGTAACCTCCTAAGTTAAAAACACTACGAGTGGAGAACAATTCTCCCACTTGGGGGCTTAGCTGCAACCCCGTAATCGCCTAAGTTGAAAACACTCTGAGTGGAGAGCAATCCTCCCACTCAGGGGCTTAGCTGCGACCCCGTAATCGCCTAAGTTAAAAATACTCCAAGTGGAGAGCGATCCTCCCACTCGATGGCTTAGCTGCGACCCCGTAATTGCGTAAGTTAAAAACACTATGAGTGGAGAGCAATCCTCCCACTCGGGGGCTTA
>NW_021234780.1:0-1467 GCF_002162155.2 Triticum dicoccoides | reverse complement strand
TGGCCTGACCCTGATGTATGTCGTCTTTTCCGTGCATACGTTGCTGGTCCTCCCGTGCCTCTGGTGTATCTTTTGTCTTCCCATACACGCCCAAAAAGCCAAGCAGGGTCACTCAAAGATTCTTCATCACGTGCATCACGTCGATTGCGGAGCGGACCTCTAGGTCTTTCCAATATGGCAGGTCCCAAAATATAGATTTCTTCTTCCACATGGGTGTGCGTCCGTCAGCGTCCTTCGGAACAGGTTGTCCGCCAGGACCCTTTCCAAAGATTACCTTCAAATCCTTGACCATATCATGTACATCAGCACCAGTACGGTGCCGAGGCTTCGTCCGGTGATCCGCCTCACCTTTGAAATGCTTGCCTTTCTTTCTTACGGGATGCCTGCTCGGAAGAAATCAACGATGTCCCAGGTACACATTCTTCTTACAACTATTCAAATATATACTGTCGGTATCATCCAAACAGTGCGTGCATCCGCGGTATACCTTGTTTGTCTGTCCTGAAAGGTTACTAAGAGCAGGACAATCATTGATGGTCACGAACAGCAACGCCTTTAGGTCAAATTCTTCCCCCATGTGCTCATCCCACGCACGTACACCTGTTCCATTCCACATTTGTAAGAGTTTTTCAACTAATGGCCTTACGTACACATCAATGTCGTTGCCGGATTGCTTAGGGCCTTGGATGAGCACTGGCATCATAATGAACTTCCGCTTCATGCACAACCAAGGAGGAAGCTTATACAAACATAGAGTCACAGGCCACGTGATATGGTTGCTGCTCTGCTCCCCAAAAGGATTAATGCCATCTGCGCTTAGACCAAACTATATGTTCCTTGGGTTACCTGCAAACTCCTCCCAGTACTTTCTCTCAATTTTTCTCCACTGCGAACCGTCAGCGGGTACTCTCAACTTTCCGTCTTTGTTACGGTCTTCTGCGTGCAACCGCATCGCCTTCGCATGCTCTTTGTTTTGGAACAAATGTTTCAACTGTGGTATTATAGGAGCATACCACATCACCTTGGTAGGAATCTTCTTCCTGGGGCGCTCACCCTCGACATCACCAGGGTCATCGCGACTGATCTTATAACGCAATGCACCGCATATCGGGCAAGCATTCAAATCCTCGTACTCACCGCGGTAGAGGATGCAGTCATTAGGGCATGCATGTATCTTTTGCACCTCTAACCTTAGAGGGCAGACAACCTTCTTTGCTTCATACGTACTCTCGGGCAATTCGTTGTCCTTTGGAAGCATCTTTATCATTACCAGCAACTTTCCAAATCCCTTGTCAGATATACCGTTCTCTGCCTTCCATTGCAGCAATTCAAGTGTGGTGCCCAACTTTTTTTTGTCAGCTTCGCAATTCGGGTACAACAATTTCTTGTGATCCTCTAACATGCGCTGCAACTTCGTCCTCTCCAGATCACTTGCGCAGTTTCTCTTTGCATCGGCAATGGCCCGAC
>NW_021234779.1:0-2524 GCF_002162155.2 Triticum dicoccoides | reverse complement strand
TTCATATTGTTACTACTAGAGGAAGAATCCTTCTTGTTCTTGTTACTAGACTTGACTTGAGGCATGTAAGTAGATAAGAGTAAACGCTTGGCAATGTAAGAAGAACTTTTCTTGCGAAGATCATCATTGATTGCTTTTAAAAACTCATGCTCTTGCTCAAGATTGAGCTTTTCAAAGAGTAACTTCTCATGAGTCCTCAAAAGTTCTCGATGATCCCCTAAGATAGTTTCATGAGCTAACTTAAGAGTGTTTAGTTCTTTAGTTAGAAGCTCAATCTTCTCCTTATCATTGTCATTCGTTTCATCTTGTTTAGCATGATTAATTGACGTTTCATCATAATATTCATCACTAGAGTTGTCAACAAGTAAATCATCATCACCTAACAAGTCATCTTCATCACTATTGAGTTACCTTAGGGACTTTAGCCATGAAGCATCTTCCAATTCCTTCATTTGGTGAATCAAATATGTCGAAGGAGTTGGTCGACACAAGTGCTAGACCGGCAACACCTTCATCTTGAGTATGTTCGGAGTCGGAGTGATAGCTTCTCTCGGAGTGATGTTCAGAGTCGAAACCGGATACCCATTCACCAACATGAGCTTGATGTCTTCGTTTTGTGTAGCTCTTTGATGACTTGTCCTTCCTTTCCGAATCCTTGCTTCTCCGGGATGCTCTTCGTTCATAACGATCATCTCTACTCCTTCGCTCTCTTGGCGGTGATTCTTCTCTTCTACTTCTTCTCTTGGGAGAATCTTCTCTTCTTTTGTAGGGTGCCGTACACTCACTGGAATAGTGTCCGGGTCTTGTAGCAGTTGCGCTCTCGACTGGAAGATCTTTTATCATTGTAAGACCTTGACTTGGAGCTTCTTTATTTGCTTCTACTCTTGTAGAATTTGTTGAAGTTCTTCACCATTAAGCTCAATTCTCCATTGAAGGTTTGTTTCTCACTTGATGATGTAGGGGCTTCACATGAGGCTTTGTAAGAACCACTAGACTTGTTGTGAAGTTCCTCTTTATCCTTGAGTGACATCTCATGAGCAACAATTCTTCCAATGACCTCTGTTGGCTTGAGATTATTGTAGTTGGGCATCATTTGGATGAATGTGCACACGGTATCATATTTTCCATCCAATGCTCTTAGGATTTTCTTGATGATGAATCTGTCGGTCATCTCTTCACTTCCTAAGCCCGCAATCTCATTTGTGATAAGACCAAGCCTAGAGTACCTTTCAGCGACACCTTCACCATCCTTCATTTTGAACTTGTCAATCTGACTTTGGAGCACATCCAACTTGGATTCCTTGACGGAGTCGGTACCTTCATGCATATCAATCAAAGTATCCCAAATTTCCTTTGCATTCTCAAGACGGCTGATTTTTTTGAATTCTTCGAGGCACAATCCGTTGAAGAGGATATCACAAGCTTGAGCGTTGTACTGCATCATCTTCAATTCATCCGCACTAGCTTCACGGTTTGGTTCCCTCCCATCAAAGAATTCACCATGCAAGCCAATACACACAATAGCCCAAACGGCGGGGTTATGTTTGAGAATATGCATTTTCATCTTATGCTTCCAACTAGCAAAATTAGTGCCATTAAAGTAAGGACCTCTACGGTGATAATTTCCCTCGCTAAATGCCATACTCTCCTAGGTTGTGAAACCAAGGCTATGACCACCAAAAGCTATGGAAATCAAAGCAAATGGAGACCAAAGCTCTGATACCACTTGTAGGACCTTGAAGTATGTCTAGAGGGGGCGTGATTAGACTACTTGACCAATTAAAAACTTAACCTTTTCCCAATTTTAGTCTTTGACAGATTTTAACTATCTTAGCACAAGTCAAGCAATCTTCACACAATTCAAGAAAGCATGAAAAGAGTATATGAGCAGCGGAAATTAAAGCATGCAACTTGCAAGAATGTAAAGGGAAGGGTTTGGAGAATTCAAACGCAATTGGAGACACGGATGTTTTTGTCGTGGTTCCGATAGGTGGTGCTATCGTTGAAGGAAATATACCCTAGAGGCAGTAATAAAGTTATTATTTATTTCCTTATTTCATGATAAATGTTTATTATTCATGCTAGAATTGTATTAACCAGAAACATGATACATGTGTGAATACATAGACAAACATATAGTCACTAGTATGCCTCTACTTGACTAGCTCGTTTATCAAAGATGGTTATGTTTCCTAGCCCTGGACAAAAGAGTTGTCATTTGATTAACGGGATCACATCATTAGGAGAATGATGTGATTGACATGACCCATTCCGCTAGCCTAGCACTTGATCGTTTAGTATGTTGCTATTGCTTTCTTCATGACTTATACATGTTCCTGTAACTATGAGATTATGCAACTCCCGTTTACCGGAGGAACACTTTGGGTGCTACCAAACGTCACAACGTAAATGGGTGATTATAAAGGAGTACTACAAGTGTCTCCAAAGGTACATGTTGGGTTGGCGTATTTCGAGATTAGGTTTTGTCACTCCGATTGTCGGAGAGGTATCTCTGGGCCCTCTC
>NW_021234778.1:0-2912 GCF_002162155.2 Triticum dicoccoides | reverse complement strand
TACGCAATTTCACATATAACGAATTCGAAAATTGTTCAGGTATTTGTAAAAAAATATTCAAGAATTTAAGAAATGATCACAATTGAAATAAAATGTTTAAGATTTGAAAGACTTCCTATTTCAAAAATAATTTATGAATTTGAGAAGATGTTTGTAAATATATTAAAATAATAGAAAAAAAATAAAAAACGAAAATAGTTAAAAAAATAAAAAGGAAAGATAAAAAAGAAAAAAGAAAAATAAAAGAAAGATAAAAAGAAAAAAGGAAAAATAAATAAAGAATGGAAGGAAAACAAATAAAACTGGTTCAGGGAAGGTTCTAGAACATTCCAAAAATTGGTGGAGAATAAAGCGATAAATGGCCAGCCCATAAAAGAAAGGGGAGTGATACGCAGCGACCCGCCAGCAGCGTAAGATGTAGCGATATGTAGCCGTGTGATCTCCTTTCTTCTCCCCTGTGTGCCTTCTTTTGTAAGAAAGCATTCCATCGCACCGCCATTGATGAGCATGCGGCCCGGCCTCAAAGCACCGCCCGCCGCATCTTATCCCCTCGCCGCCGGTCATCGCCCGCCAGGTCTCATCCCCTCGCCGCCGGTCGCTGTCAACGCTGCGCTCGTCTGTTGTATTTCTCACCGGCTTCGCGCATGCAGTAGCATGTCCCCGTGACTGCAGCTCCGCGTGACGACAGTCGCAACTCAGGTGGTGGTGGCCACAGCTCCGGCGGCCATGATCGCCGGTCGCCGCACTTCTGACAATGAGTTTGCAAAAAACTACCCTCGGGTTGCCGGTTGTCGCAAAAATGTCGGCTGATCATAGTAAATAAATGTGCCGGTTCCAGCAAAAAATGTTTGCCGGTACCACTAGCGGTCGCCATCGTAGCAAAAGCTTTTGTGGTTGCCGGTAGCAGTAAAACAAAAACGGCGTGATTGTAGCAAAATTTTAAGAAGGGAGCCGATCATGTCAACATATGGTGGTTGCAAAAACTGTCGGCGGAGGATGCAAAAAGCTGCGTCGATTTCAACAAAAGGAACATTGTCGCCCACCGTCAAAGTTATGTCATCTACAAGAATTATTTAGCAAAAACATGTCGTCGCTGGCAGTAGCAAATGAAGTCACCGGTGGTAGCAAAACCAAACGTCAGTTGCAGGAAACAAAAATCAACAACGAACTCCAGCAAAAAAGTTTGTTGGTTGTAGCATCCCTCGATCGACACCGGATGTAGCACATCCACCAGCTGGTTCCAGCAAACAAGGGCACCGGTTCCATCATAAAACGAAAATGTTCAACAAAATCGAATGTGGATGGAAGAAAAAAAGAATTTTTTTTGTAGCAAAATGCAAGTGTATTTTCTCATCATAAATCAACTGACTTTAACGTGACTTACTTTCCAACTTGGTAGTATCATTACATGCAGGAAAAGAGATATATAGAGTAAAATCTAAGTGGGCTGTGGCAGAGATAGAGTAAAATGCAAGTGTATTTTCTCATCAAACCTGGCTTGAACCTGGCAACTTGGTAATATCATTAAATGTTTGTTTGTGTTCCCATCAAACCTGGCTTGAACCTTTGCTAAGACCTGCATCAGTATATAAGGCACATACTTGTTAGCATTGACGACTCATGTCGTTCTATGCAATCACTAGAAAATGGTCAATCCGCACTAAAAATTGTCTACAACAAAGGGTTTGGCCATTAGTGCAAAAAAGAAATATTTTTTTAAATGAGAAGGGTTACCCCCCTGCCCCAACTTTTATTAAAAAGCCAAGGCAAAAAAAGAACTTGAGATGTGTTATGTCTGTCTCAGTCCTCTGGTTAGTTAGCAGAATTCACGAGAGATTAACCAAGCGATGAGAATCTAAGTTATGTTGAAGGATCCAAATGTTCTATATGAAACAATTCCCTGTTAATTCTGTACTCTGCACCAGTGGATTTGTAAGACTGCACCGACAGTTCTCTTCATCCATTTGTAGCAAGTGTTGCGAAATGTTACGCTTTTCTTAGTTGGGTCTGTATATTTTGTCTCCAGCGCAGGAGGCACATAGTGGTGTTGTCGTCATTGGTCGGCATCAGCAGCTCGTGCCGTTCCATGGGCTCCGACTTGGCTTTTCCTGCTTCCCAAACAAAACTCTCTTTTTGAACTAACCATAGATACGATTTTTGGTATTTCAACTTGTTATCACATCAAGGGTGGTGTCCAACCTGAATAACAGGAATTGCTAAATCAGAGAACTGAATAACAAGAAGAAAAAAAGGCACAAGGTTCACGGGAGAAATAGAAACAGTATATAAAAAATAATCACAGTAATCATCACCTTCACAAGTATTATCATTCATCACACTAGAATTGGCTTCAAAATTCTGTTTGCTGAAAGCAAAAGAAAGGTTATTGAGTTGAGTAGAAAGACTAAAACAGAGATTATGTTGCATAGGAAGGGCTTTCATTGTCGCACAACCTTTTCATTTAATGCAAACAAGTAGCAACCTCCTTGATAGGGAAAAACACCATCAAGTATTACATAGTTGTTTGAGACAATGTCATGCAAGCAGATTTATAGTAATAAAACAACAATTTCAGTGTGGCAAACAAACAATATTTTCCATAGTGCAGTGTCCTGGTTGCAATCAAACCCTGACTATGGCAGGCTTTACTTAGTCTTCACCTTTCGCTTTGATGAATGGCTGCGCAGATCTTCTTCCAGCTCCTTGTGGCGATCACCGTTGGTATCACAACCCATGAACTGTTTGCGCCGATGAAATATGCCCAGAAGTAGAATGAACTGGCCCAGAAGTTGAAGCCATCCAAGTAGGCCATAATGAAGTAGACCAAGCATCCGTAGAGCTGACCCAGACATACAGCGAACTGGAGGATATGGCTGTAGGATTTCCGAGATGCAATAGCATAGCTACATGCA
>NW_021234777.1:0-2913 GCF_002162155.2 Triticum dicoccoides | reverse complement strand
TACGCAATTTCACATATAACGAATTCGAAAATTGTTCAGGTATTTGTAAAAAAATATTCAAGAATTTAAGAAATGATCACAATTGAAATAAAATGTTTAAGATTTGAAAGACTTCCTATTTCAAAAATAATTTATGAATTTGAGAAGATGTTTGTAAATATATTAAAATAATAGAAAAAAAATAAAAAACGAAAATAGTTAAAAAAATAAAAAGGAAAGATAAAAAAGAAAAAAGAAAAATAAAAGAAAGATAAAAAGAAAAAAGGAAAAATAAATAAAGAATGGAAGGAAAACAAATAAAACTGGTTCAGGGAAGGTTCTAGAACATTCCAAAAATTGGTGGAGAATAAAGCGATAAATGGCCAGCCCATAAAAGAAAGGGGAGTGATACGCAGCGACCCGCCAGCAGCGTAAGATGTAGCGATATGTAGCCGTGTGATCTCCTTTCTTCTCCCCTGTGTGCCTTCTTTTGTAAGAAAGCATTCCATCGCACCGCCATTGATGAGCATGCGGCCCGGCCTCAAAGCACCGCCCGCCGCATCTTATCCCCTCGCCGCCGGTCATCGCCCGCCAGGTCTCATCCCCTCGCCGCCGGTCGCTGTCAACGCTGCGCTCGTCTGTTGTATTTCTCACCGGCTTCGCGCATGCAGTAGCATGTCCCCGTGACTGCAGCTCCGCGTGACGACAGTCGCAACTCAGGTGGTGGTGGCCACAGCTCCGGCGGCCATGATCGCCGGTCGCCGCACTTCTGACAATGAGTTTGCAAAAAACTACCCTCGGGTTGCCGGTTGTCGCAAAAATGTCGGCTGATCATAGTAAATAAATGTGCCGGTTCCAGCAAAAAATGTTTGCCGGTACCACTAGCGGTCGCCATCGTAGCAAAAGCTTTTGTGGTTGCCGGTAGCAGTAAAACAAAAACGGCGTGATTGTAGCAAAATTTTAAGAAGGGAGCCGATCATGTCAACATATGGTGGTTGCAAAAACTGTCGGCGGAGGATGCAAAAAGCTGCGTCGATTTCAACAAAAGGAACATTGTCGCCCACCGTCAAAGTTATGTCATCTACAAGAATTATTTAGCAAAAACATGTCGTCGCTGGCAGTAGCAAATGAAGTCACCGGTGGTAGCAAAACCAAACGTCAGTTGCAGGAAACAAAAATCAACAACGAACTCCAGCAAAAAAGTTTGTTGGTTGTAGCATCCCTCGATCGACACCGGATGTAGCACATCCACCAGCTGGTTCCAGCAAACAAGGGCACCGGTTCCATCATAAAACGAAAATGTTCAACAAAATCGAATGTGGATGGAAGAAAAAAAGAATTTTTTTTGTAGCAAAATGCAAGTGTATTTTCTCATCATAAATCAACTGACTTTAACGTGACTTACTTTCCAACTTGGTAGTATCATTACATGCAGGAAAAGAGATATATAGAGTAAAATCTAAGTGGGCTGTGGCAGAGATAGAGTAAAATGCAAGTGTATTTTCTCATCAAACCTGGCTTGAACCTGGCAACTTGGTAATATCATTAAATGTTTGTTTGTGTTCCCATCAAACCTGGCTTGAACCTTTGCTAAGACCTGCATCAGTATATAAGGCACATACTTGTTAGCATTGACGACTCATGTCGTTCTATGCAATCACTAGAAAATGGTCAATCCGCACTAAAAATTGTCTACAACAAAGGGTTTGGCCATTAGTGCAAAAAAGAAATATTTTTTTAAATGAGAAGGGTTACCCCCCTGCCCCAACTTTTATTAAAAAGCCAAGGCAAAAAAAGAACTTGAGATGTGTTATGTCTGTCTCAGTCCTCTGGTTAGTTAGCAGAATTCACGAGAGATTAACCAAGCGATGAGAATCTAAGCTATGTTGAAGGATCCAAATGTTCTATATGAAACAATTCCCTGTTAATTCTGTACTCTGCACCAGTGGATTTGTAAGACTGCACCGACAGTTCTCTTCATCCATTTGTAGCAAGTGTTGCGAAATGTTATGCTTTTCTTAGTTGGGTCTGTATATTTTGTCTCCAGCGCAGGAGGCACATAGTGGTGTTGTCGTCATTGGTCGGCATCAGCAGCTCGTGCCGTTCCATGGGCTCCGACTTGGCTTTTCCTGCTTCCCAAACAAAACTCTCTTTTTGAACTAACCATAGATACGATTTTTGGTATTTCAACTTGTTATCACATCAAGGGTGGTGTCCAACCTGAATAACAGGAATTGCTAAATCAGAGAACTGAATAACAAGAAGAAAAAAAGGCACAAGGTTCACGGGAGAAATAGAAACAGTATATAAAAAAATAATCACAGTAATCATCACCTTCACAAGTATTATCATTCATCACACTAGAATTGGCTTCAAAATTCTGTTTGCTGAAAGCAAAAGAAATGTTATTGAGTTGAGTAGAAAGACTAAAACAGAGATTATATTGCATAGGAAGGGCTTTCATTGTCGCACAACCTTTTCATTTAATGCAAACAAGTAGCAACCTCCTTGATAGGGAAAAACACCATCAAGTATTACATAGTTGTTTGAGACAATGTCATGCAAGCAGATTTATAGTAATAAAACAACAATTTCAGTGTGGCAAACAAACAATATTTTCCATAGTGCAGTGTCCTGGTTGCAATCAAACCCTGACTATGGCAGGCTTTACTTAGTCTTCACCTTTCGCTTTGATGAATGGCTGCGCAGATCTTCTTCCAGCTCCTTGTGGCGATCACCGTTGGTATCACAACCCATGAACTGTTTGCGCCGATGAAATATGCCCAGAAGTAGAATGAACTGGCCCAGAAGTTGAAGCCATCCAAGTAGGCCATAATGAAGTAGACCAAGCATCCGTAGAGCTGACCCAGACATACAGCGAACTGGAGGATATGGCTGTAGGATTTCCGAGATGCAATAGCATAGCTACATGCA
>NW_021234776.1:0-1700 GCF_002162155.2 Triticum dicoccoides | reverse complement strand
TAATGTCGCATTGGTGCATTGATCGGTTGTAGTAAATATATGTTAGGTACAAATATATTCCTTCTATTGAAAAATATATCATTGCAGTAGAGCTTGTGAAACATGTTCTTGGATGAAAGACGAGATTCCGTGTGTTGCTCTTCGAGCCAACGGGAAGATATATGGCAAGTTCATTGCTTGGGCACATCTTTTAGAGCAAGTACAATAAGCTTACGTAAGTAGGCTGTAAGAATTAAAATATTATTTTTCTACTGACGTGGAGGAGAGAGAAGAGGAGCCGGCAATAGAATGAGTTCCAGCTACAGCACGTGCTTCGCGGCACTATGTGAGAGTAGAAGGTGGACTGTGTATTAATAAAGTAGCATATCTTTATATCGAATTATTATACTTGTCGGCTGTAAGGTTGGTTATAGATGACTTGACAACATCCTATGGCCATTAGCTGGATGTACTATTAACCATACTCTTAGATCACTTTGGCACTTCTCGTGCCTCCGTATAACTGTCTATTTAAGACAATTAATAGGTTTTACCCATCGCGATGCAACCTTCTGACCAGAGTAACACAAGACAAGATGTTGGACAGCGGTCGTGGACTTCTGATTAACAAGGAAGAGAAAGACGGGTGGAAAAAAAATTTAGTTTGCGGTTTGATTGGATGCGGATGCAACTTCAATCATGGAAAATCCCAATTAACTTGATGGATGTATAGTACTCTGGATTGTGGACATGTTTCACTTACTGGGAACACAACTTTTATTGGAAGAGTACAGTTGTTTGACCAGTAGTTAACCATGTGACTATCTCTGGTTGTTGGGAAAGCTTTCATGCTCACATGAATGGAACTGTTTGGAGCTCGAGTATCATTCAAGTGTCATTGATTAGGTGCCATCAATTGTTTGTTGCAAATATTTTATTTGCATATTAATTGAACTAAGTTCTGAATTATATATGAAAGAGATCAAGAATTTTAAAGTTTGCATAAATTAGTGCATCACTGACCGGCCAAAAAATGACCAACTAGTGATAACACACCAACAATCAATTGTTCATAATATTTTTAAAATTTCATGATTTCACAATTTTTAAAAATATGAATTGGTCTTTACATGGTTCAATTAATCCTTCGAAAATATGGTGTACTTTTATGATGTTTAAATGATATACCTCACTTGTAAACACAGAAGACTGCTTGGCCGACCTCTATCTTTGTCTGATATATATATAGTTTTACATATTCTTCATATGTAGACAAAGATGACCAAATAAATTTATTATGATTGCAGAACTATCGTGTACTCCAAGAGATCAACCCCAATGGTTGGAAAAACATATCTAGTTGTATCACAAAAACAATATCAAATGAAGTAGACAATTAACATTGATTGGTCGGCCGTGAAACCATTCAATGTTGTATATGTATCACTGACCGGATCCCCTTAGTGACCCGTCAGTGATGAGGACACTAGGTATATATAGTAGCGCACTCCCGCAATTTGTAACCCTAAAAATGAGTTAGCCGACCGCCGTCTGCCCCGCTGTATTGGCCACCGACGTCCTTGCTCCATTTACTCCCTCCTGTCCACCCCGATTGGTCGGGACCGTGCCGTCTTGATGCCTTAGATCCAACCCTACTCGACGATGACATGGCGGCCGACCTCTAGATGCCACCACATCCACCCTTGCCGGCACAAAAAAAA
>NW_021234775.1:0-1197 GCF_002162155.2 Triticum dicoccoides | reverse complement strand
GAAACGGGCCAGAATCGGCCAAAACTGTGAGTGTTGATGAGCGACACATAAATGCACCCCGGTGTTCGTCAATCATGGAAATCACGCCAAGACCCAAAAACAGAGTAATAGTCCAAGAAACGGGCCAGAATTGGCCAAAACTGTGAGTGTTGATGACCGACACGTAAATGCACCCCGTGGTTTGTTAATCGTGGAAATCACTCCGGGGGCCCAAAAAAGTGAGCAATAGTCCACGAAACGGGCCAGAATCGGCCAAAACTGTGAGTGTTGATGACCGACACGTAAACGCACGCCGGGGTTCGTTAATCGAGGAAATCACTCCGGGACCCCAAAACAGTGAGTAATAGTATACAAAAAAGGCAAGAATCGGATAAAAATGTAAGTGTTGATGACCGAAACGTAAACGCACCCCGCGGTTAGCTAATTGTTGAAATCACTTCGATACCCCAAAACAGTGCATAATACTCCACGAAACGGGCCAGAATCGGCCAAAACTGCGAGTGTTGATGAGCGACACATAAATGCACCCCGGTGTTCGTCAATCATGGAAATCACGCCGAGACCCAAAAACAGAGTAATAGTCCAAGAAACGGGCCAGAATTGGCCAAAACTGTGAATGTTGATGACCGACACGTAAATGCACCCCGTGGTTCGTTAATCGTGGAAATCACTCCGGGGGCCCAAAAAAGTGAGTAATAGTCCATGATACGGGCCAGAATCAGCCAAAACTATGAGTAATGATGACCGACAGGTAAGCGCGCCTTGGGGTTCAACAACTATGGAAATCACTTTGGGACCTAAAAACGGTGAGTAATAGTCCACAAAACACGTTAGAATTGGCCAAAATTGTGAGTGTTGCTGACCGACACGTAAACACAACCCGGGGTAATTTCGGGACCCCATAACTAAGTAATAGTCCAAGAAACGGGCCAGAATCGGCCCAAACTGCGATTGTTGATGACCTACACTTAAGCGCACCTTGGGGTTCAACAACCATGGAAATCGCTTTGGGGCCCCAAAACGGTGAGTAACAGTCCACGAAACGGGTCAGAATCGACAAAAACCGCGAGTGTTGATAACCAACCCGTAAGCGCACCCAGGGGTTCCTTAATCATGGAAATCACTCCGGGGCACCAAAAAAGTGAGTAATAGTCCACGAAACGGGCCAGAATCGGCCAAAACTATGAGTGTTGATGA
>NW_021234774.1:0-1020 GCF_002162155.2 Triticum dicoccoides | reverse complement strand
CGATCGTCACCGCCCGCCTGCGCCGAGTCACCTTGCCTCGTCAGCCTCCACTCATCTGTGTCGTCTGAAGCCGCTGCTGCCATGTCGTCAGTTACCTCCTCCGCGTCCACCAACTCCAACCCGTTCGCCGACGCCAACCCTCCCGACGTCAACGACATCCGCAGGCTCAACATCTTCGAGCGGGTGCCGGTTCGTCTCTCCCAGGCGGACTCCTCCTACCACACGTGGAAGACGTACTTCTCTCTCGTGTTTCGGGAGTATCATCTCATGGATCACGTGGATGGCACCGTCGACTCCAGCCTCGTCCCCGAGTTTCACGAATGGTCCACCATCGACATCACGATCATCCGCTGGTTTTTCCTCACCATCTCGCCGGACCTCTTCCAGACGATCGTGACGGATGGCGATGATGCATCCGAACAGGACGAGCGGCAAGAGGGTGAACATAGTCCCGAACGCGCTGACAACAAAGATGAAGAGGACAACAACTACATGCCAGAATCCGAAGAGGAGGCCAGCCTCGGCGACGAGAACTTCATTGTCCCAAAGGAACCCCTCGACCAAGAACGCTTTAAGGGAGAACTCATTGCTATAGCCTGGAGCCTGAAGAGGAAGCATCAACAGCTCAAAGAAGAGCAAGACACGCTGAATGAAAGGTGGACTAAGGTCCTGGCCGCTGAGGAATACGGCCAAGAGCGACCTCTCAAAAGTTACCCTAGGCGCAAGCTTCTGCCTCAATTCGACGACGAAGTCCTTGAACCAATACTATCGAAATACAATCAGGCAGATCAATCAGACCGACCACCACGTGGACAGGATAAAGCGTCATATCAAGCCGAACACCAACCCGCACCGCTTCACCGAAGAGGCGGGGAGACTGCATCCGCGTGATATACATACGTCTTGCAATGTGACCTAGCCAATAAAGCTGGTCAAACCAGATCGGTCTACGGATCAAGGGGCCGTGCCCCGGCGCGAGACAATGGCTATGAAGCCCGGCGCGACGACCGTTACTATGTT
>NW_021234773.1:0-390 GCF_002162155.2 Triticum dicoccoides | reverse complement strand
ATTTTGCAAAACAATCTGTCAAACCACTGAAATGCTGAAAGAAAAATACATGATCTGCAATGAAACTTTCCATCTATATTTCATAGCATTCACAACTGCCTAAATAATATGGAATTGCCATTAGCCGCAAATTACAAAGTGTGCGCTAAATAAGCAAACCATATACAATTCTAGTGGGCTACCATAATTTTTAGACTGCGGAATTCTACAAAATAAATGAATTTGGAACTACCTAGTGGTCTACAATCCCAGTAATCAAGCAATCCATGCACACTTTGTATAATAAATGTATTTTGCTTGAATAACAAACTAACTAGGTGTACAGTTCTACAAGAAGACAAGATAAAAAACCTATAAGAGAAGATATGGAACCATGGAAGTACAGGGAGA
>NW_021234772.1:0-388 GCF_002162155.2 Triticum dicoccoides | reverse complement strand
CTGATCAACAAAATTATGCATATCTAGCTACCGAGCAACAAAACTATGCATATTCGGCTACAAAACTATGTATATCCGACTACTGATCAACAAAACTATGCATATCCGGCCAAATGAACTTACTTGCTCGGTGATTTGTGCGCCATTAGGACACCGTGCAATGAGATGCGCCAAGTGGCCGCAATACTTGGACACGGCCCCTTTGGATGGTGTACCACCAATGGTTGAGGGACTTTAATTCACGGTTGTGGAAGACCGCGTCGGAGTAGGGCGTGAAATGCTTGTGTTCATGGAACCATCTATGAATGTTGGACCAAAATGTTGTGCCCTTTTGCTCTATGTCATGGATCGGATCGAGGCTAATGGTCAACCATGCATCACACAAACA
>NW_021234770.1:0-395 GCF_002162155.2 Triticum dicoccoides | reverse complement strand
TATGAGACTAAATAGTCGTGTCTTTTTCCAAAAACACCGGATTCTACATAGACTTGTTGTTTCCCTTATGCCATTATGTCAATATATATAATTTAATTAAACTTTAGATATACTATGAGTTTACCCATTAGTAGTTTATTAGTACATGTAGTCCGCATGTCATTTATACATGTCATCAACAAATTTAAATTACTAGTCCATTGGTCGTTTATATGTGGGTTATGGGTATTTAGACATTACATAGCTTGTCTAAATGAGTGTCAGGACGAGATCCCGACGATATTCAGTGATTTCACTGATTCTCCAACTGAGATGAATCTCTATTTTAGACTTGTGTGATTGAAGGCTTGAGAGAGAGATATATAGATAGATAGATAGATAGATATATATATATA
>NW_021234769.1:0-4224 GCF_002162155.2 Triticum dicoccoides | reverse complement strand
ATCATGTTGTGTCTCTCCCAAAAGATGTGTACAGCAAGGATGATTGTGGTAAACTAAAAAGAAAAGAATCATATCATACAAGACGCTCCAAGCAAAACACATATCATGTGGTGAATAAAAATATAGCTCCAAGTAAAGTTACCGATAGACGAAGACGAAAGAGGGGATGACTTCCAGGGCATCCCCAAGCTTAGGCTTTTGGTTGTCCTTGAATTATCTTGGGGTGCCATGGGCATCCCCAAGCTTAGGCTCTTGCCACTCCTTATTCCATAGTCCATCAAATCTTTACCCAAAACTTGAAAACTTCACAACACAAAACTCAATAGGAAATCTCATAAGCTCCGTTAGTGCAAGAAAGCAAACCACCACTTTAAGGTATTGTAATGAACTCATTCTTTATTTATATTGGTGTTAAACCTACTGTTCCAACTTCTCTATGGTTCATACCCCCCGATACTAGCCATAGATTCATCAAAATAAGCAAACAACACACGAAAAACAGAATCTGTCAAAAACAGAACAGTTTGTAGCAATCTGTAACTTTAGAATACTTCTGGAACTCTAAAAATCCTACCAAAATAGGTAGTCCTGAGAAATTAGTCTATTGATCTCCATCAAAACGAATCAACTAAAAAGCAAGTTTCTGTGATTTATTAAAATTCTTCTCGTGCATGCAAAAGTTTCTGTTTTTCAGCAGAATCAAATTAACTATCACCGTAGGTTATCCTATAGGTTCTACTTGACACAAACACTAATTAAAACATAAAACCACATCTAAACAGAATCTAGATGATTTATTTATTACTAAACAGAAGCAAAAAGCAAGGAACAAAAATAAAATTGGGTTGCCTCCCAACAAGCGCTATCGTTTAACGCCCCTAGCTAGGCATAAAAGCGAGAATAGATCTAAGTATTGCCATCTTTGGTATTCAACTCATAAGTGGCTCGCATAATAGATTCATAAGGTAATTTGATTTTCTTTCTAGGAAAGTGTTCCATGCCTTTCCTTAATGGAAATTGGAATCTAATATTTCCTTCCTTCATATCAATAATTGCACCAATCGTTCTAAGAAAAGGTCTACCAAAAATAATAGGACATGAAAAATTGCAATCTATATCAAGAACGATAAAATCTATGGGCACATAATTCCTATTTGCAACAACAATAACAGCATTAATCCTTCCCATAGGTTTCTTAATGGTGGAATCCGCAAGGTGCAAGTTTAAAGAGCAATCATCAAATTCATGGAAACCTAGCACATCACATAAAGTTTTTGGAATTGTGGAAACACTAGCACCCAAATCACACAAAACATAGCATTCATGATCTTTCATTTTAATTTTAATAGTAGGTTCCCACTCATCATAAAGTTTTCTAGGGATAGAAACTTCCAATTCAAGTTTGTCTTCATAAGATTGCATCAAAGCATCAACGATATGTTTGGTAAAAGCTTTATTTTGACTATAAGCATGAGGAGAATTCAACATAGATTGCAACAAGGAAACACAATCTATTAAAGAACAATTATCATAGTTAAATTCCTTGAAATCCAAAATAGTGGGTTCATTGCTATGTAAAGTTTTGACCTCGCCAATCCAACTTTTACCAAATTTAGCATCAAGATCTAAAAACTCCAAATCATTGGGACGCCTTTTAACTAAAGTTGACTCATCTCCAGTCCCATCATTATCAAGATTCATATTGCAAAACAAAGATTTAATAGGGGACACATCAATTACTTTTAGATCTTCATCATTGTTTTCATGGGAACTAGAAGAACACACTCTTACAAAGCAATCTTTCTTAGCACACATCCTAGCGGTTCTTTCTTTGCACTCATCAATGGAAATTCTCATGGCTTTGAGAGACTCATCGATATCATGCTTAGGTGGAATAGATCTAAGTTTCAAAGAATCAACATCAAGAGAAATTCTATCCACGTTCCTAGCCAATTCATTAACTTTAAGCAATTTTTCTTCAAGCAAAACATTGAAATTCTTTTGAGAGATCATAAATTCTTTAACACTATTCTCAAAATCAGAGGGCATCTTATTAAAATTTCCATAAGAGTTGTTATAGGAATTACCATAATTATTAGAAGAATTACTAGGGAACGGCCTAGGACTAAAGTTTCCTCTATACGCGTTGTTAGCAAAATTATTCCTACCAACAAAATTAACATCCATAGATTTATTATTATTCTCAATCAAAGTAGACAAAGGCATATCATTGGGATCAATCGGAGCACTCTTAGTAGCAAACAATTTCATAAGTTCATCCATCTTTCCACTCAAAACATTAATTTCTTCTATCGCATGAACTTTTTTACTAGTAGATCTTTCGGTGTGCCACTGAGAATAATTAACCATGATATTATCTAGGAGTTTGGTAGCTTCTCCTAAAGTGATTTCCATAAAAGTGCCTCCCGCGACCGAATCTAAATGATTTCTAGAAGCAAAATTCAATCCGGCATAAAAAATTTGTATGATCATCCATAAATTTAAACCATGTGTAGGGCAATTGCGAATCATTAATTTCATCCTCTCCTAAGATTGTGCAACATGTTCATGATCAAGTTGCTTAAAATTCATAATATCGTTCCTAAGGGAGATGATCTTAGCGGGAGGAAAATACTTAGAGATAAAAGCATCTTTGCACTTATTCCACGAATCAATACTATTTTTAGGCAAAGACGAAAACCAAGTTTTTAGCATGATCTCTAAGTGAAAACGGAAATAACTTCAATTTAACAATATCATTATCCGTGTCTTTCTTCTTTTGCATATCACACAAATCAACAAAGTTGTTTAGATGAGTAGCGGCATCTTTGCTAGGAAGGCCGGAGAATTGATCTTTCATAACAAGATTCAACAAAGCTGCATTGATTTCATAAGATTTAGCATCATTAAGAGGAGCAATCGGAGTGATAAGGAAATCATTATTGTTGGTATTGGAAAAGTCACACAATTTTGTATTATCTTGAGCCATCATGACAAGCAATCCAACACACAAGCACACAAGAGGCAAGCGAAAAAGAGAGGCGAACGGAAAAGAGAGGGCGAATAAAACGGCAAGGGTGAAGTGGGGAGAGGAAAATGAGAGGCAAATGGTAAATAATATAATGCGAGGGAGATGAGTTTGTGATGAGTACTTGGTATGTATTGACTTGAGCGAAGACCTCCACGGCAACAGCGCCAGAAATCCTTCTTGCTACCTCTTGAGCACTGCGTTGGTTTTCCCTTGAAGTGGAAAGGGTGATGCAGCAAAGTAGCGTAAGTATTTCCCTTAGTTTTTGAGAACCAAGGTATTAATCCAGTAGGAGGCTCCTCACAAGTCCCTCGTACCTACACAAACAAACAAGAACCTCGCAACCAATATGATAAAGGGGTTGTAAATCCCTTCACGACCACTTTGCAAAAGTGAGATCTGATAGAGATAATAAGATAAGATAAATATTTTTGGTATTTTTATGATATAGATTGGAAAGTAAAGATTTCAAAATAAAGTAGATCGGAAACTTATATGATAAAAGATAGACCCGGGGGCCATAGGTTTCACTAGTGGCTTCGCTTAAGATAGCATAAGTATTCTGGTGGGTGAACAAATTACTGTCAAGCAACTGATAGAAAAGTGCATAGTTATGAGATTATCTAGGCATGATCATGTATATAGGCATCACGTCCGCGACAAGTAGACCAAAACGATTCTGCATCTACTACTATTACTCCACACATCGACCGCTATCTAGCATGCATCTAGAGTATTAAGTTCATAAGAACAGAGTAACGCATTAGGCAAGATGACATGATGTAGAGGGATAAACTCAAACAATATGATATAAACCCCATCTTTTTATCCTCGATTGCAACAATACAATACGTGCCTTGCTGCCCCTGCTGTCACTGGGAAAGGACACCACAAGATTGAACCCAAAGCTAAGCACTTCTCCCATTGCAAGAAAGATCAATCTAGTAGGCCAAACCAAACTGATAATTCGAAGAGACTTGCAAAGATAACGAATCATACATAAAAGAATTCAGAGGAGATTCAAATATTTCTCATAGATAAACTTGATCATAAACCCGCAATTCATCGGATCTCGACAATCACACTGCAAAAAGAGTTACATCAAATAGATCTCCAAGAAGATCGAGGAGAACTTTGTATTAAGATTCAAAGAGAGAGAAGAAGCCATCTAGATAATAACTATGGACCCGAAGGTC
>NW_021234768.1:0-2980 GCF_002162155.2 Triticum dicoccoides | reverse complement strand
GGACTGCAGCTAAGCCCCCGAGTGAGAGGCAGGCTCACCACTCAGTAGGATTTTTCAAACTTAGGCGAGGAGTGGACTGCAGCTAAGCCCCCGAGTGAGAGGCAGGCTCACGGTAGGATTTTTCGAACTTAGGCGAGTACTGGACTGCAGCTAAGCCCTCGAGTGAGAGGCAGGCTCACCACTCGGTAGGATTTTTCAAACTTAGACGAGTACTAGACTGCAGCTAAGCCTCCGAGTGAGAGGCAGGCTCACCACTCGGTAGGATTTTTTCTTCGACTTAGGAGAAACGGATTCGCAACTAAGGCACCTGCTGGGGGATTTTAGAACATGTAAAAAATGAACAACAATCATTCAGAAGACTGTAAAATCATGTCTTTTGATAATCAAACTAAAGGGTACTTCTTTCTGAGTTCGAGTAACTGTGGAGCTGGGTTTGCATCGAGCAAAATGTTTCTTTTTGAGTTCTCTTCCAGTGGGGGCACGCTGAGTGCACCCACTGGGTGTAGTCCCCGAGGCTCTGTCGGCCTAGATGAGTCTGGCAGAGGGTTTAAGTCTCCCGGTAAACCTCCATGCAGTTGGCACGGTAAATATCTTTGTCTGGAATTGAATCAATCGGATGGATGCATAGCAAGGTGGTTGTACAAGCGACGTTCGACGAGTAAGGCCGCCTGTACGATTTAGCGATGGCGCTTCATTTTTACCCTTTTGCGTGAAAGGGGTATTTATCCAAGTGGACGTGCTTCCCGACTGATCGGGGTATGTTGACTGCAAGGAAAAACTTGGTGGCACTTGCATGTCTCCCGGAGGAGATAGACCAGTGGTTTGACATGGACATGCCATGAAACCCGAGTGACGAGGCTAGTGTGTGGACTGACTCTCCAGAGAGAGGCCACTCATTATCCCAGGGGAAAACCAGCACATGCCATCTCTGAGTCCAAGTTTGTGAAACTGATGCCTTGGAGCCTAGGATAGGGCCAAGTGTATCCGCAGAGGAGCGTTGTTTTCACCCTTTTGCAGTCCTAAAGATGACTTTAGGTAATGATTTGGGCGATCGTTCGAGTGGACAGTACTACCCTTATAGATTTTCAGCAGACCGATCAAGTATGGTCAGAAAGATATTCCTGATGTGATCAATGGGTTGATTGAATGGGCGTAGCCCTTGAGGGTGGCATGGCCAACGGCTGTGCGTAGCCCCCGAGTGATGCTCGAAAGAGGCAAGCTTGCTACAGAGTGTGATATGAGGTTTAATCATACGAGAAACTTAGTCATTCCCGTGTTGGGGGTGTAGAGGTAAAGACATGTCCAACTGATGGTGATGCGCGAGGCGGCCGTGGGGCGATGATGTGTACAACCGAGTGACGACGCACGGGGCGGCCAAATGGGGAAGACGAGCACAACCGAGTGGCGACGCACGGAGCGGCCGAGTGGTGAAGACGTGCACAACCGAGAGGCGACGCATGGAGCACCCGAGTGGTGAAGACGTGCACAACCGAGTGGTGTGGTGCGGGACGGCCGAGTGAGGATGTGCGAGGTGGCCGAGTGACATATTGCGTGTCCAACCAAGTTGCTGAAATGGTCTTCGAAGGAGTTAGCCAGATGCTTTCGAAGCTAATGTAACGATGAGGTCGGTGTAGTTTGGTTGCGACACAACAAGACCGGCGTGACAACTGAGTCTGAATAAGAATGAAGATGGCATGCAGAGCGTCTGGGTGATTATAAAACTTGTCAAAGTGGTGGATCGAATGCAGTTGTTGAAGTGAAGGATTTGACTGGTGATGAAGTACTTGACTACTCAGGAGAGTGTCATTCCAAATGAGATACAGCCCCCAAGTGCGGCGTAGCCCCCGAGTGTACTACAGGCTTCGACAACGGACATGTCGGAATACGAGAAATATAGTTTTGAATGGATGATTTGCAATTCATTGAGTCAGACTCGGGTAAAGATGAGGAGAAGCTTCCGAGTGATGCTCGGAAGAGGCAAACTCCCAAAAGAGTGAAGTGTGAAGTTTAATTATAAAAGGGACTTATCTGTCTCATGCCTGACGAGGTCTATAACATTGATACGATGAATAGTATTCCACAGAAGGGTTGGCCGGATGTGTTTGAAGTCAATAGAGCGACAAGGTCGGTGTTGTGGTGCGCTGGGACCGGTATGGAGACCGAGTCCGAGCAGCGATGAAGTTGGCGCATAGGGCCGTCGAGTGATCGCGTAACTTGTGCAAAAAATGACACAAGCCAACGAAATAATTTCTCGAGGAAATTTTATGTGTGATGAAATGATTTGTGTGAATAACACCCATAGACACCCGCTGGGAGTGCAAGGGGCTTGCTGGTTAACGAGCAAGAGTCTGAAAGAGCAAAGGATCCATTCGAACTTGTCGAAGCAACGGATCCGACTGAACTCATTGGAATACTGGCTCAAATAAAATGGAAGTGTAGTGTTTCGACTGAGTTGCAGCCCCGGAGGACCGATGCAAACTTGAAATGAAGAACGACACATGGTGTTCGTGAATGATGTATGCGAAAAAATGGAAGTTGGACTCGGGAGCCACATCACCAGTACTAAGCAAGTGAAAATAAGCAGCCGAGCATAGAGGTACACTCGGTGGTGTGGCCTCCGATTGAACGTGATGTGTGAATTACGGGATACTCAGGTACGGGGAAATAATAGAATGTAGTGCTAGAATGACTTAGCTGTCTGAAGGTGTGCGAGTGGCCGAGTGGTGAAGATGTGTTCAACCGATGGCAATGCGAGGGGAGACCAATTGATGTAGATGTGTCCAACTGAGTGGCGACGCACGGGGCAGCCGAGTGGTGATGAGGTGACCAACCGAGTGGCGACGCGCGGGGCGGCCGAGTGGTTATGAGGTGACAAACCTATGGCGACGTGCGGGGCGGCCGAGTGGTTATGAGGTGACCAACCGATGGCGATGCATGGGGCGGCCAAGTGGTTATGAGGTGACCAACCTATGGCGACGTG
>NW_021234767.1:0-1136 GCF_002162155.2 Triticum dicoccoides | reverse complement strand
TTTGCTTATTTTGATGCATCTATGGCTAGTAAAATAGTTTATAAACCATAGAGAAGTTGGAATACAGTAGGTTTAACACCAAAATAAATAAAGAATGAGTTCATTACAGTATCTTATGTGGTGGTTTTTGTTTTCTTTCACTAACGGAGCTTATAAGATTTCCTGTTGAGTTTTGTGTTGTGAAGTTTTCAAGTTTTGGGTAAAGCTTTGATGGACTATGGAATAAGGAGCGGCAAGAGCCTAATCTTGGGGATGCCCATGGCACCCCAAGATATTCAAGGATAGATAAAAGCCTAAGCTTGGGGATGCCCATGGCACCCCAAGATATTCAAGGATAGATAAAAGCCTAAGCTTGGGGATGCCCTGGGAAGGCATCCCCTCTTTCGTCTTCGTTCATTGGTAACTTTACTTGGAGCTATATTTTTATTCGCCACATGATATGTGTTTTTCTTGGAGCGTCGTGTATTATATTAGTATTTGCTTTTTAGTTTACCACAATCATCCTTGCTGTACACACCTTTTGGGAGAATCCCATTTGATTAGAATTTGCTAGAATACTCTATGTGCTTCACTTATATCTTTTGAGCTTGATAGTTTTTGCTCTAGTGCTTCACTTATATCTTTTAGAGCACGGCGGTGGCTTAATTTTGAAGAAATTGCTAGTATCTCATGCTTCACTTATATTATTTTGAGAGTCTTTTAGAAAAGCATGGTATTTGCTTTGGTTACAAATTTGGTCCTAGAATGATGAGCATCCAAGTTGGGTATAATAAAAACTACCATAGGAAGTGAATTGGATGCTATGATCAATTTGTTGCTTGATAATTGTTTTGAGATATAAAGGTAGTAATGTTAGGGTCATGCTAGTGGGTAATTATGAAATTTAGAAATACTTTTGTTGAAGTTGGCAAGTCCCGTAGCATGCACGTATGGTAAAAGTTGTGTGACAAATTTGTTGCATGAGGTGCTCTTTTGATTGTCTTCCTTATGAGTGGCAGTCGGGGACGAGCGATGGTCTTTTCCTACCAATCTATCCCTCTTGGGGCATGCGTAGTAGTACTTTGCTTCGAGGGCTAAGTAGACTTTTGCAATAAGTATATGAGTTCTTTATGACTAATGTGAGTCCGTGGATATAC
>NW_021234766.1:0-415 GCF_002162155.2 Triticum dicoccoides | reverse complement strand
ATCCATATTAATAATCGATGATTTAGTAAAAAGTTGTATTAAATCAGCGACAATTAATATTAATCAGAAGGAGTATCGTTAATTTCAGGAAAAAAAACCCTACCAACAACTAATCATGGGAGAGAAGTTCTACTCATGAATGTACTAACCTAACAGCAATCTTGTTTAACTTCTTAGGGGACCAAGTGCACATATCACTCTTCTGTACAAAACTAAAAAGGGAACAATTCAAGAGTATCTCTGACCTTCCCTTAGTTTCATTCCTTAGTGGAATCTTTATAGGCTTTATTCCAATAACGCAGAATCTATGGTAGCTAAACAAACCAAACAATTTTTTTACCAGATATATAGTCGCTCGCACCCAACTTCGCTTCGTTTCAGTCCATTTCACAGAAGATGATAAAACACACGAGGG
>NW_021234765.1:0-13588 GCF_002162155.2 Triticum dicoccoides | reverse complement strand
AGCTAAACTATGTCATTTCTTAAGCATATTATGTCATTTTAGAGCTAGTTAAGCATATTAACTAATTTTGGAGGAAAAGATTCTAAGTATAGGTCATTTTTAAACTAGCTAAGCATATTAAGTCATTTTGAAGGAAAAAATGCTAAGTATAGGTCATTTTAGAGCTATCCTAGGTTAAATAGGTCATTTTGGAGCTAATTAAGCTTATTATGTAATTTTTGAGCTAGCTAAGCATATTAAGTCATTTTGGAGGAAAAAATGCTAAGTATAGGTCATTTTAGAGCTAGCCTGGGTTGAATAGGTCATTTTGAAGCTAAGTAAGGTTATTATGTCATTTTCGAGCTAGCTAAGCATATGAAGTCATTTAGGACCTAAAATATGTCATTTCTTAAGCATACTATATCATTTTAGAGCTAGCTTGCATATTAAGTCTTTTTTGAGGAAAAGATGCTAAGTATAGGTCATTTTAGAGCTATCCTAGGTTAAATAGGTCATTTTTATGCTAGCTAAGCATATTAAGTCATTTTGGAGGAAAAATGCTAAGTATAGGTCATTTTAGAGCTATCCTAGGTTAAATACATCATTTTGGAGCTAATTAAGCTTATTATGTCATTTTGGAGCTAGCTAAGCATGTGAAGTCATTTAGGGGCTAAACAATGTCATTTCTTAAGCATATTATGTCATTTTAGAGCTAGTTAAGCATATTAACTAATTTTGGAGGAAAAGATTCTAAGTATAGCTCATTTTTAAGCTAGCTAAGCATATTAAGTCATTTTGAAGGAAAAAAATACTAAGTATAGGTCATTTTAGAGCTATCCTAGGTTAAATAGGTCATTTTGGAGCTAATTAAGCTTATTATGTAATTTCTGAGCTAGCTAAGCATATTAAGTCATTATGGAGGAAAAATGCTAAGTATAGGTCATTTTAGAGCTAGCCTGGGTTGAATAGGTCATTTTGAAGCTAAGTAAGGTTATTATGTCATTTTGGAGCTAGCTAAGCATATGAAGTCATTTAGGACCTAAAATATGTCATTTCTTAAGCATACTATATCATTTTAGAGCTAGCTAAGCATATCAAGTCTTTTTTGAGGAAAAGATGCTAAGTATAGGTCATTTTAGAGCTATCCTAGGTTAAATAGGTCATTTTTATGCTAGCTAAGCATATTAAGTCATTTTGGAGGAAAAATGCTAAGTATAGGTCATTTTAGAGCTATCCTATGTTAAATATGTCATTTTGGAGCTAATTAAGCTTATTATGTCATTTTGGAGCTAGCTAAGCATGTGAAGTCATTTAGGAGCTAAACTATGTCATTTCTTAAGCATATTATGTCATTTTAGAGCTAGTTAAGCATATTAACTAATTTTGGAGGAAAAGATTCTAAGTATAGCTCATTTTTAAGCTAGCTAAGCATATTAAGTCATTTTGAAGGAAAAAAATGCTAAGTATAGGTCATTTTAGAGCTATCCTAGGTTAAATAGGTCATTTTGGAGCTAATTAAGCTTATTATGTAATTTCTGAGCTAGCTAAGCATATTAAGTCATTATGGAGGAAAAATGCTAAGTATAGGTCATTTTAGAGCTAGCCTGGGTTGAATAGGTCATTTTGAATCTAAGTAAGGTTATTATGTCATTTTGGAGCTAGCTAAGCATATGAAGTCATTTAGGACCTAAAATATGTCATTTCTTAAGCATACTATATCATTTTAGAGCTAGCTAAGCATATCAAGTATTTTTTGAGGAAAAGATGCTAAGTATAGGTCATTTTAGAGCTATCCTAGGTTAAATAGGTCATTTTTATGCTAGCTAAGCATATTAAGTCATTTTGGAGGAAAAATGCTAAGTATAGGTCATTTTAGAGCTATCCTAGGTTAAATATGTCATTTTGGAGTTAATTAAGCTTATTATGTCATTTTGGAGCTAGCTAAGCATGTGAAGTCATTTAGCAGCTAAACTATGTCATTTCTTAAGCATATTATGTCATTTTAGAGCTAGTTAAGCATATTAACTAATTTTGGAGGAAAAGATTCTAAGTATAGGTCATTTTTAAACTAGCTAAGCATATTAAGTCATTTTGAAGGAAAAAATGCTAAGTATAGGTCATTTTAGAGCTATCCTAGGTTAAATAGGTCATTTTGGAGCTAATTAAGCTTATTATGTAATTTTTGAGCTAGCTAAGCATATTAAGTCATTTTGGAGGAAAAAATGCTAAGTATAGGTCATTTTAGAGCTAGCCTGGGTTGAATAGGTCATTTTGAAGCTAAGTAAGGTTATTATGTCATTTTCGAGCTAGCTAAGCATATGAAGTCATTTAGGACCTAAAATATGTCATTTCTTAAGCATACTATATCATTTTAGAGCTAGCTTAGCATATTAAGTCTTTTTTGAGGAAAAGATGCTAAGTATAGGTCATTTTAGAGCTATCCTAGGTTAAATAGGTCATTTTTATGCTAGCTAAGCATATTAAGTCATTTTGGAGGAAAAATGCTAAGTATAGGTCATTTTAGAGCTATCCTAGGTTAAATATGTCATTTTGGAGCTAATTAAGCTTATTATGTCATTCTGGAGCTAGCTAAGCATGTGAAGTCATTTAGGAGCTAAACTATGTCATTTCTTAAGCATATTGTGTCATTTTAGAGCTAGTTAAGCATATTAACTAATTTTGGAGGAAAAGATTCTAAGTATAGGTCATTTTTAAACTAGCTAAGCATATTAAGTCATTTTGAAGGAAAAAATGCTAAGTATAGGTCATTTTAGAGCTATCCTAGGTTAAATAGGTCATTTTGGACCTAATTAAGCTTATTATGTATTTTTTGAGCTAGCTAAGCATATTAAGTCATTTTGGAGGAAAAAATGCTAAGTATAGGTCATTTTAGAGCTAGCCTGGGTTGAATAGGTCATTTTGAAGCTAAGTAAGGTTATTATGTCATTTTGGAGCTAGCTAAGCATATGAAGTCATTTAGGACCTAAAATATGTCATTTCTTAAGCATACTATATCATTTTAGAGCTAGCTTAGCATATTAAGTCTTTTTTGAGGAAAAAATGCTAAGTATAGGTCATTTTAGAGCTATCCTAGGTTAAATAGGTCATTTTTATGCTAGCTAAGCATATTAAGTCATTTTGGAGGAAAAATGCTAAGTATAGGTCATTTTAGAGCTATCCTAGGTTAAATACATCATTTTGGAGCTAATTAAGCTTATTATGTCATTTTGGAGCTAGCTAAGCATGTGAAGTCATTTAGGGGCTAAACAATGTCATTTCTTAAGCATATTATGTCATTTTAGAGCTAGTTAAGCATATTAACTAATTTTGGAGGAAAAGATTCTAAGTATAGCTCATTTTTAAGCTAGCTAAGCATATTAAGTCATTTTGAAGGAAAAAATGCTAAGTATAGGTCATTTTAGAGCTATCCTAGGTTAAATAGGTCATTTTGGAGCTAATTAAGCTTATTATGTAATTTCTGAGCTAGCTAAGCATATTAAGTCATTTTGGAGGAAAAATGCTAAGTATATGTCATTTTAGAGCTAGCTTGGGTTGAATAGGTCATTTTGAAGCTAAGTAAGGTTATTATGTCATTTTGGAGCTAGCTAAGCATATGAAGTCATTTAGGACCTAAAATATGTCATTTCTTAAGCATACTATATCATTTTAGAGCTAGCTAAGCATATCAAGTATTTTTTGAGGAAAAGATGCTAAGTATAGGTCATTTTAGAGCTATCGTACGTTAAATATGTCATTTTTATGCTAGCTAAGCATATTAAGTCATTTTGGAGGAAAAATGCTAAGTATAGGTCATTTTAGAGCTATCCTAGGTTAAATATGTCATTTTGGAGTTAATTAAGCTTATTATGTCATTCTGGAGCTAGCTAAGCATGTGAAGTCATTTAGGAGCTAAACTATGTCATTTCTTAAGCATATTATGTCATTTTAGAGCTAGTTAAGCATATTAACTAATTTTGGAGGAAAAGATTCTAAGTATAGATCATTTTTAAGCTAGCTAAGCATATTAAGTCATTTTGAAGGAAAAAATGCTAAGTATAGGTCATTTTAGAGCTATCCTAGGTTAAATAGGTCATTTTGGAGCTAATTAAGCTTATTATGTATTTTTTGAGCTAGCTAAGCATATTAAGTCATTTTGGAGGAAAAAATGCTAAGTATAGGTCATTTTAGAGCTAGCCTGGGTTGAATAGGTCATTTTGAAGCTAAGTAAGGTTATTTTGTCATTTTCGAGCTAGCTAAGCATATGAAGTCATTTAGGACCTAAAATATGTCATTTCTTAAGCATACTATATCATTTTAGAGCTAGCTTAGCATATTAAGTCTTTTTTGAGGAAAAAATGCTAAGTATAGGTCATTTTAGAGCTATCCTAGGTTAAATAGGTCATTTTTATGCTAGCTAAGCATATTAAGTCATTTTGGAGGAAAAATGCTAAGTATAGGTCATTTTAGAGCTATCTTAGGTTAAATACATCATTTTGGAGCTAATTAAGCTTATTATGTCATTTTGGAGCTAGCTAAGCATGTGAAGTCATTTAGGGGCTAAACAATGTCATTTCTTAAGCATATTCTGTCATTTTAGAGCTAGTTAAGCATATTAACTAATTTTGGAGGAAAAGATTCTAAGTATAGCTCATTTTTAAGCTAGCTAAGCATATTAAGTCATTTTGAAGGAAAAAATGCTAAGTATAGGTCATTTTAGAGCTATCCTAGGTTAAATAGGTCATTTTGGAGCTAATTAAGCTTATTATGTAATTTCTGAGCTAGCTAAGCATATTAAGTCATTATGGAGGAAAAATGCTAAGTATAGGTCATTTTAGAGCTAGCCTGGGTTGAATAGGTCATTTTGAAGCTAAGTAAGGTTATTATGTCATTTTGGAGCTAGCTAAGCATATGAAGTCATTTAGGACCTAAAATATGTCATTTCTTAAGCATACTATATCATTTTAGAGCTAGCTAAGCATATCAAGTCTTTTTTGAGGAAAAGATGCTAACTATAGGTCATTTTAGAGCTATCCTAGGTTAAATAGGTCATTTTTATGCTAGCTAAGCATATTAAGTCATTTTGGAGGAAAAATGCTAAGTATAGGTCATTTTAGAGCTATCCTAGGTTAAATATGTCATTTTGGAGCTAATTAAGCTTATTATGTCATTTTGGAGCTAGCTAAGCATGTGAAGTCATTTAGGGGCTAAACTATGTCATTTCTTAAGCATATTATGTCATTTTAGAGCTAGTTAAGCATATTAACTAATTTTGGAGGAAAAGATTCTAAGTATAGATCATTTTTAAGCTAGCTAAGCATATTAAGTCATTTTGAAGGAAAAAATGCTAAGTATAGGTCATTTTAGAGCTATCCTAGGTTAAATAGGTCATTTTGGAGCTAATTAAGCTTATTATGTAATTTCTGAGCTAGCTAAGCATATTAAGTCATTTTGGAGGAAAAATGCTAAGTATAGGTCATTTTAGAGCTAGCTTGGGTTGAATAGGTCATTTTGAAGCTAAGTAAGGTTATTATGTCATTTTGGAGCTAGCTAAGCATATGAAGTCATTTAGGACCTAAAATATGTCATTTCTTAAGCATACTATATCATTTTAGAGCTAGCTAAGCATATCAAGTATTTTTTGAGGAAAAGATGCTAAGTATAGGTCATTTTAGAGCTATCGTACGTTAAATAGGTCATTTTTATGCTAGCTAAGCATATTAAGTCATTTTGGAGGAAAAATGCTAAGTATAGGTCATTTTAGAGCTATCCTAGGTTAAATATGTCATTTTGGAGTTAATTAAGCTTATTATGTCATTCTGGAGCTAGCTAAGCATGTGAAGTCATTTAGGAGCTAAACTATGTCATTTCTTAAGCATATTGTGTCATTTTAGAGCTAGTTAAGCATATTAACTAATTTTGGAGGAAAAGATTCTAAGTATAGGTCATTTTTAAACTAGCTAAGCATATTAAGTCATTTTGAAGGAAAAAATGCTAAGTATAGGTCATTTTAGAGCTATCCTAGGTTAAATAGGTCATTTTGGAGCTAATTAAGCTTATTATGTATTTTTTGAGCTAGCTAAGCATATTAAGTCATTTTGGAGGAAAAAATGCTAAGTATAGGTCATTTTAGAGCTAGCCTGGGTTGAATAGGTCATTTTGAAGCTAAGTAAGGTTATTATGTCATTTTCGAGCTAGCTAAGCATATGAAGTCATTTAGGACCTAAAATATGTCATTTCTTAAGCATACTATATCATTTTAGAGCTAGCTTAGCATATTAAGTCTTTTTTGAGGAAAAGATGCTAAGTATAGGTCATTTTAGAGCTATCCTAGGTTAAATAGGTCATTTTTATGCTAGCTAAGCATATTAAGTCATTTTGGAGGAAAAATGCTAAGTATAGGTCATTTTAGAGCTATCCTAGGTTAAATACATCATTTTGGAGCTAATTAAGCTTATTATGTCATTTTGGAGCTAGCTAAGCATGTGAAGTCATTTAGGGGCTAAACAATGTCATTTCTTAAGCATATTATGTCATTTTAGAGCTAGTTAAGCATATTAACTAATTTTGGAGGAAAAGATTCTAAGTATAGCTCATTTTTAAGCTAGCTAAGCATATTAAGTCATTTTGAAGGAAAAAAAGCTAAGTATAGGTCATTTTAGAGCTATCCTAGGTTAAATAGGTCATTTTGGAGCTAATTAAGCTTATTATGTAATTTCTGAGCTAGCTAAGCATATTAAGTCATTATGGAGGAAAAATGCTAAGTATAGGTCATTTTAGAGCTAGCCTGGGTTGAATAGGTCATTTTGAAGCTAAGTAAGGTTATTATGTCATTTTGGAGCTAGCTAAGCATATGAAGTCATTTAGGACCCAAAATATGTCATTTCTTAAGCATACTATATCATTTTAGAGCTAGCTTAGCATATTAAGTCTTTTTTGAGGAAAAGATGCTAAGTATAGGTCATTTTAGAGCTATCCTAGGTTAAATAGGTCATTTTTATGCTAGCTAAGCATATTAAGTCATTTTGGAGGAAAAATGCTAAGTATAGGTCATTTTAGAGCTATCCTAGGTTAAATACATCATTTTGGAGCTAATTAAGCTTATTATGTAATTTTGGAGCTAGCTAAGCATGTGAAGTCATTTAGGGGCTAAACTATGTCATTTCTTAAGCATATTATGTCATTTTAGAGCGAGTTAAGCATATTAACTAATTTTGGAGGAAAAGATTCTAAGTATAGCTCATTTTAAGCTAGCTAAGCATATTAAGTCATTTTGAAGGAAAAAATGCTAAGTATAGGTCATTTTAGAGCTATCCTAGGTTAAATAGGTCATTTTGGAGCTAATTAAGCTTATTATGTAATTTCTGAGCTAGCTAAGCATATTAAGTCATTTTGGAGGAAAAATGCTAAGTATAGGTCATTTTAGAGCTAGCCTGGGTTGAATAGGTCATTTTGAAGCTAAGTAAGGTTATTATGTCATTTTGGAGCTAGCTAAGCATATGAAGTCATTTAGGACCTAAAATATGTCATTTCTTAAGCATACTATATCATTTTAGAGCTAGCTAAGCATATCAAGTCTTTTTTGAGGAAAAGATGCTAAGTATAGGTCATTTTAGAGCTATCCTAGGTTAAATAGGTCATTTTTATGCTAGCTAAGCATATTAAGTCATTTTGGAGGAAAAATGCTAAGTATAGGTCATTTTAGAGCTATCCTAGGTTAAATATGTCATTTTGGAGCTAATTAAGCTTATTATGTCATTTTGGAGCTAGCTAAGCATGTGAAGTCATTTAGGAGCTAAACTATGTCATTTCGTAAGCATATTATGTCATTTTAGAGCTAGTTAAGCATATTAACTAATTTTGGAGGAAAAGATTCTAAGTATAGCTCATTTTTAAGCTAGCTAAGCATATTAAGTCATTTTGAAGGAAAAAATGCTAAGTATAGGTCATTTTAGAGCTATCCTAGGTTAAATAGGTCATTTTGGAGCTAATTAAGCTTATTATGTAATTTCTGAGCTAGCTCAGCATATTAAGTCATTTTGGAGGAAAAATGCTAAGTATAGGTCATTTTAGAGCTAGCCTGGGTTGAATAGGTCATTTTGAAGCTAAGTAAGGTTATTATGTCATTTTGGAGCTAGCTAAGCATATGAAGTCATTTAGGACCTAAAATATGTCATTTCTTAAGCATACCATATCATTTTAGAGCTAGCTAAGCATATCAAGTATTTTTTGAGGAAAAGATGCTAAGTATAGGTCATTTTAGAGCTATCGTACGTTAAATAGGTCATTTTTATGCTAGCTAAGCATATTAAGTCATTTTGGAGGAAAAATGCTAAGTATAGGTCATTTTAGAGCTATCCTAGGTTAAATACATCATTTTGGAGTTAATTAAGCTTATTATGTCATTCTGGAGCTAGCTAAGCATGTGAAGTCATTTAGGAGCTAAACTATGTCATTTCTTAAGCATATTATGTCATTTTAGAGCTAGTTAAGCATATTAACTAATTTTGGAGGAAAAGATTCTAAGTATAGGTCATTTTTAAACTAGCTAAGCATATTAAGTCATTTTGAAGGAAAAAATGCTAAGTATAGGTCATTTTAGAGCTATCCTAGGTTAAATAGGTCATTTTGGAGCTAATTAAGCTTATTATGTATTTTTTGAGCTAGCTAAGCATATTAAGTCATTTTGGAGGAAAAAATGCTAAGTATAGGTCATTTTAGAGCTAGCCTGGGTTGAATAGGTCATTTTGAAGCTAAGTAAGGTTATTATGTCATTTTGGAGCTAGCTAAGCATATGAAGTCATTTAGGACCTAAAATATGTCATTTCTTAAGCATACTATCTCATTTTAGAGCTAGCTTAGCATATTAAGTCTTTTTTGAGGAAAAAATGCTAAGTATAGGTCATTTTAGAGCTATCCTAGGTTAAATAGGTCATTTTTATGCTAGCTAAGCATATTAAGTCATTTTGGAGGAAAAATGCTAAGTATAGGTCATTTTAGAGCTATCCTAGGTTAAATACATCATTTTGGAGCTAATTATGCTTATTATGTCATTTTGAAGCTAGCTAAGCATGTGAAGTCATTTAGGGGCTAAACTATGTCATTTCTTAAGCATATTATGTCATTTTAGAGCGAGTTAAGCATATTAACTAATTTTGGAGGAAAAGATTCTAAGTATAGCTCATTTTAAGCTAGCTAAGCATATTAAGTCATTTTGAAGGAAAAAATGCTAAGTATAGGTCATTTTAGAGCTATCCTAGGTTAAATAGGTCATTTTGGAGCTAATTAAGCTTATTATGTAATTTCTAAGCTAGCTAAGCATATTAAGTCATTTTGGAGGAAAAATGCTAAGTATAGGTCATTTTAGAGCTAGCCTGGGTTGAATAGGTCATTTTGAAGCTAAGTAAGGTTATTATGTCATTTTGGAGCTAGCTAAGCATATGAAGTCATTTAGGACCTAAAATATGTCATTTCTTAAGCATACTATATCATTTTAGAGCTAGCTAAGCATATCAAGTCTTTTTTGAGGAGAAGATGCTAAGTATAGGTCATTTTAGAGCTATCCTAGGTTAAATAGGTCATTTTTATGCTAGCTAAGCATATTAAGTCATTTTGGAGGAAAAATGCTAAGTATAGGTCATTTTAGAGCTATCCTAGGTTAAATATGTCATTTTGGAGTTAATTAAGCTTATTATGTCATTTTGGAGCTAGCTAAGCATGTGAAGTCATTTAGGGGCTAAACTATGTCATTTCTTAAGCATATTATGTCATTTTAGAGCTAGTTAAGCATATTAACTAATTTTGGAGGAAAAGATTCTAAGTATAGGTCATTTTTAAACTAGCTAAGCATATTAAGTCATTTTGAAGGAAAAAATGCTAAGTATAGGTCATTTTAGAGCTATCCTAGGTTAAATAGGTCATTTTGGAGCTAATTAAGCTTATTATGTAATTTTTGAGCTAGCTAAGCATATTAAGTCATTTTGGAGGAAAAAATGCTAAGTATAGGTCATTTCAGAGCTAGCCTGGGTTGAATAGGTCATTTTGAAGCTAAGTAAGGTTATTATGTCATTTTGGAGCTAGCTAAGCATATGAAGTCATTTAGAACCTAAAATATATCATTTCTTAAGCATACTATATCATTTTAGAGCTAGCTTAGCATATTAAGTCTTTTTTGAGGAAAAAATGCTAAGTATAGGTCATTTTAGAGCTATCCTAGGTTAAATAGGTCATTTTTATGCTAGCTAAGCATATTAAGTCATTTTGGAGGAAAAATGCTAAGTATAGGTCATTTTAGAGCTATCCTAGGTTAAATACATCATTTTGGAGCTAATTAAGCTTATTATGTCATTTTGGAGCTAGCTAAGCATGTGAAGTCATTTAGGGGCTAAACTATGTCATTTCTTAAGCATATTATGTCATTTTAGAGCTAGTTAAGCATATTAACTAATTTTGGAGGAAAAGATTCTAAGTATAGCTCATTTTTAAGCTAGCTAAGCATATTAAGTCATTTTCAAGGAAAAATGCTAAGTATAGGTCATTTTTGAGCTATCCTAGGTTAAATAGGTCATTTTGGAGCTAATTAAGCTTATTATGTAATTTCTGAGCTAGCTAAGCATATTAAGTCATTTTGGAGGAAAAATGCTAAGTATAGGTCATTTTAGAGCTAGCCTGGGTTGAATAGGTCATTTTGAAGCTAAGTAAGGTTATTATGTCATTTCGGAGCTAGCTAAGCATATGAAGTCATTTAGGACCTAAAATATGTCATTTCTTAAGCATACTATATCATTTTAGAGCTAGCTAAGCATATCAAGTCTTTTTTGAGGAAAAGATGCTAAGTATAGGTCATTTTAGAGCTATCCTAGGTTAAATAGGTCATTTTTATGCTAGCTAAGCATATTAAGTCATTTTGGAGGAAAAATGATAAGTATAGGTCATTTTAGAGCTATCCTAGGTTAAATATGTCATTTTGGATCTAATTAAGCTTATTATGTCATTTTGGAGCTAGCTAAGCATGTGAAGTCATTTAGGAGCTAAACTATGTCATTTCTTAAGCATATTATGTCATTTTAGAGCTAGTTAAGCATATTAACTAATTTTGGAGGAAAAGATTCTAAGTATAGCTCATTTTTAAGCTAGCTAAGCATATTAAGTCATTTTGAAGGAAAAAATGCTAAGTATAGGTCATTTTAGAGCTATCCTAGGTTAAATAGGTCATTTTGGAGCTAATTAAGCTTATTATGTAATTTCTGAGCTAGCTAAGCATATTAAGTCATTTTGGAGGAAAAATGCTAAGTATAGGTCATTTTAGAGCTAGCCTGGGTTGAATAGGTCATTTTGAAGCTAAGTAAGGTTATTATGTCATTTTGGAGCTATCTAAGCATATGAAGTCATTTAGGACCTAAAATATGTCATTTCTTAAGCATACTATATCATTTTAGAGCTAGCTAAGCATATCAAGTATTTTTTGAGGAAAAGATGCTAAGTATAGGTCATTTTAGAGCTATCGTAGGTTAAATAGGTCATTTTTATGCTAGCTAAGCATATTAAGTCATTTTGGAGGAAAAATGCTAAGTATAGGTCATTTTAGAGCTATCCTAGGTTAAATATGTCATTTTGGAGTTAATTAAGCTTATTATGTCATTCTGGAGCTAGCTAAGCATGTGAAGTCATTTAGGAGCTAAACTATGTCATTTCTTAAGCATATTATGTCATTTTAGAGCTAGTTAAGCATATTAACTAATTTTGGAGGAAAAGATTCTAAGTATAGGTCATTTTTAAACTAGCTAAGCATATTAAGTCATTTTGAAGGAAAAAATGCTAAGTATAGGTCATTTTAGAGCTATCCTAGGTTAAATAGGTCATTTTGGAGCTAATTAAGCTTATTATGTAATTTTTGTGCTAGCTAAGCATATTAAGTCATTTTGGAGGAAAAAATGCTAAGTATAGGTCATTTTAGAGCTAGCCTGGGTTGAATAGGTCATTTTGAAGCTAAGTAAGGTTATTATGTCATTTTGGAGCTAGCTAAGCATATGAAGTCATTTAGGACCTAAAATATGTCATTTCTTAAGCATACTATATCATTTTAGAGCTAGCTTAGCATATTAAGTCTTTTTTGAGGAAAAAATGCTAAGTATAGGTCATTTTAGAGCTATCCTAAATAGGTCATTTTTATGCTAGCTAAGCATATTAAGTCATTTTGGAGGAAAAATGCTAAGTATAGGTCATTTTAGAGCTATCCTAGGTTAAATACATCATTTTGGAGCTAATTAAGCTTATTATGTCATTTTGGAGCTAGCTAAGCATGTGAAGTCATTTAGGGGCTAAACTATGTCGTTTCTTAAGCATATTATGTCATTTTAGAGCTAGTTAAGCATATTAACTAATTTTGGAGGAAAAGATTCTAAGTATAGCTCATTTTTAAGCTAGCTAAGCATATTAAGTCATTTTGAAGGAAAAAATGCTAAGTATAGGTCATTTTAGAGCTATCCTAGGTTAAATAGGTCATTTTGGAGCTAATTAAGCTTATTATGTAATTTCTGAGCTAGCTAAGCATATTAAGTCATTTTGGAGGAAAAATGCTAAGTATAGGTCATTTTAGAGCTAGCCTGGGTTGAATAGGTCATTTTGAAGCTAAGTAAGGTTATTATGTCATTTTGGAGCTAGCTAAGCATATGAAGTCATTTAGGACCTAAAATATGTCATTTCTTAAGCATACAATATCATTTTAGAGCTAGCTAAGCATATCAAGTCTTTTTTGAGGAAAAGATGCTAAGTATAGGTCATTTTAGAGCTATCCTAGGTTAAATAGGTCATTTTTATGCTAGCTAAGCATATTAAGTCATTTTGGAGGAAAAATGCTATGTATAGGTCATTTTAGAGCTATCCTAGGTTAAATATGTCATTTTGGAGCTAATTAAGCTTATTATGTCATTTTGGAGCTAGCTAAGCATGTGAAGTCATTTAGGGGCTAAACTATGTCGTTTCTTAAGCATATTATGTCATTTTAGAGCTAGTTAAGCATATTAACTAATTTTGGAGGAAAAGATTGTAAGTATAGCTCATTTTTAAGCTAGCTAAGCATATTAAGTCATTTTGAAGGAAAAAATGCTAAGTATAGGTCATTTTAGAGCTATCCTAGGTTAAATAGGTCATTTTGGAGCTAATTAAGCTTATTATGTAATTTCTGAGCTAGCTAAGCATATTAAGTCATTTTGGAGGAAAAATGCTAAGTATAGGTCATTTTAGAGCTAGCCTGGGTTGAATAGGTCATTTTGAAGCTAAGTAAGGTTATTATGTCATTTTGGAGCTAGCTAAGCATATGAAGTCATTTAGGACCTAAAATATGTCATTTCTTAAGCATACAATATCATTTTAGAGCTAGCTAAGCATATCAAGTCTTTTTTGAGGAAAAGATGCTAAGTATAGGTCATTTTAGAGCTATCCTAGGTTAAATAGGTCATTTTTATGCTAGCTAAGCATATTAAGTCATTTTGGAGGAAAAATGCTATGTATAGGTCATTTTAGAGCTATCCTAGGTTAAATATGTCATTTTGGAGCTAATTAAGCTTATTATGTCATTTTGGAGCTAGCTAAGCATGTGAAGTCATTTAGG
>NW_021234764.1:0-17363 GCF_002162155.2 Triticum dicoccoides | reverse complement strand
CCCGCGGCCATGGCCGACGCCGCGCCCTGCAGGTTCCTCATGGTGGAGCTCCTCGTCGCCAGGATCCGTGCTCCAGCCACTGCACCTCGCTGTACACAGGTGCTCCGCCGCCCCTTGCCCGTCTCCGGCCATATCCGTAACACCGGCGCCGCCCCGCACCTCCACCGCGCCGGATCCGCGCGTCCCCGGCCTCGATCCGGCGAGCTCCGCGCCCGCGCCGCCGTCCTCTTCTTCAACTCCGGCAAGAGCTCCGGCGAACCTCGGGATCCACGCCGCCCAGATCTGGATCCGAAACCCTAGGGTTGACCCATTTTTTCCTAAGTCCCTAATATTTTCTAGCCCTGTTCATCATGCCATAACTCATCACCCGTAGCTCCGTTTTGCGCGTGTGATATATCAAATTGTTCACCTGGATGTCCTCTTTATTTTGTTCCATTGCACCATGCTTGTTTGAGTCCATCTTGATGCCCTAATGACTGTTGCAAGAGTGATATAAAATGTTAGTTCATGATTCTTATCAGTTTATGAGCATTTGTCATTTTTGTCATGATTATTATGTGCTTCCTATGGGCATGATCTCTACATGTGTTTTGGTCTATGCCATGCCATCTTTACAGGGGTGTATGCCATGTATTTTTGTGATCAATGTGATGGCTAGCACAAGCATGCAAAGTAGCTCTCGTGATGTTGCTAATTTCAGGGACTTAGAATTTCACTAAGTCATTTCCCTGCTGTTATTTTAATGCCATGTGTTCATGTTGATACAGAGTGATCCATGCTTCTTTTGAGTATGTTTAGTAAGGATGATTTGGGCATATGGTTGTTCTCTATCCATCCATGTCCTTGTTTACATTTCTGGAGTACCCTAGCATGACTCAATCTTGCTCTACTTTTGCTATAAAATGTTCCTGGCAGATTGTTTACGTGTTAATCAATTTTGCCAAGGTTGTTGTAGTTGATCCATGCATGCTATGAGATTGTCCTTGCCATGGTTAGCATTTTGATCATGTCTTCTTGCTGGGAATATGCTTAGTTTGTCATGCAATGCCTTGTGTTGAGTGCATCGAGCTCGCAAACACGCCTTCATAACTCTGTTTTTGCCATGTCCAGTTTTCCTGCTAAGTCTGAATCTGTTAACGAAACTTGCCATGTTTACATGGGTGCCATCATATCTTATGATCCTTTTTGGCTTATGGTCAGTAAGGGGCTTTTGCTATATGCTTTGAGTAGATTCATGCCATGCCTTGTATTGCTATGTTCTGTTCCTGTAGCATGTTGTTTATTTGCTCTAAACATTGCTTCCTGATGTTAATTCCTGGCAAGTTAGTATTTTCACCAAGTCTGTGAAGCTGGTATCTTTTGCAATTTTGCCATGCTTGCTTGAACCTGTTCTTGTGTGATTTAGCCGTAGCTCAGTGTTCATATTTTGTCAAGCATCTTGAGTAGATCACTGCCATGTGCTTTGTTTCTATGTTGGAGTGCAGTAGCTTAGTTTCTTATTGCATTCTAGATGGCATCGTGCTATTAATCGCAGAATTGTGCCATTATCGTTTTGCTTGCCATTTGCAAACCGTGCATCCGATTCCGGTGATCTTCATATCGATTTCGACCGAAATCAACTCATCTTTCCAGCGGCACTCTTGGTTTGCTAAGTTGAGGCATGGTTCAATATTTTCCTTCCGGAGCACGCATATGCATTGCATATCACATCCCGCATATCATGCCATGTTTTGCATCATGTTGCTTGCGCATTGCACCGTGGTTGATTGTGTTTCCCTTTGCTTGTGTTCTTGCCTTGGGTAGAGCCGGGAGATGAGTTCGTGATCGAGGATCCCATTGAGTACGCTTACGAGGATCAAGCTTACCTCAACTCGGAGAACTTTGCAGGCAAGATGACCATACCCTCGAAATCACTTCTATCTCTGCTTGCTAGTTGCTCGCTCTATTGCTATGCCGCGATACCTACCACATTCTTTATCATGACTCCCATATTGCCATGTCAAACCTCTAACCCACCTTGTCCTAGCAAACCGTTGTTTGGCTATGTTACCGCTTTGCTCGGCCCCTCTTATAGCGTTGCTAGATGCAAGTGAAGATTGGAGTTTGTTCCTTGTTGGAACATGATTATTGTTTGGGATATCATTATATTATCTTGTTTAATTTAATGCATCTATATACTTGGTAAAGGGTGGAAGGCTCGGCCTTATGCCTGGTGTTTTGTTCCACTCTTGTTGCCCTAGTTTCCGTCATACCGGTGTTATGTTCCTTGATTTTGCATTCCTTATGCGGTTGGGTTATAATGGGAACCCCTTGATAGTTCGCCTTGAATAAAACTCCTCCAGCAAGGCCCAACCTTGGTTTTACCATTTGCCACCTAAGCCTTTTTCCCTTGGGTTCCGTGGACTCAAGGGTCATCTTTATTTTAAACCCCCGAGTCAGTGCTCCTCTGAGTGTTGGTCCAAACTAGAGCCCCTTGCAGCGCCACCTCAGGGAAACTTGAGGGTTGGTTTTAGTTGTACGGATTGCTTATCTGGTGTGCCCTGAGAACGAGATATGTGCGGCTCCTATCGGGATTTGTCGGCACATTCGGGCGGCTTTGCTGGTCTTGTTTTACCATTATCGAAATGTCTTGTAACCGGGATTCCGAGTCTGATCGGGTCTTCCTGGGAGAAGGAATATCCTTCGTTGACCATGAGAGCTTGTGATGGGCTAAGTTGGGACACCCCTGCAGGGTTTTGAACTTTCGAAAGCCGTGCCTGCGGTTATGGGCAGATGGGATTTTGTTAATATCTGGTTGTAGTGAACTTGACACTTAACTTAATTAAAATGAATCAACAGCGTGTGTAGCCGTGATGGTCTCTTTTCGGCGGAGTCCAGGAAGTGAACACGGTTCTTATGTTATGCTTGAACATAAGTAGTTTCAGGATCACTTCTAGTTCACGACCGTGCTTTGCTTCTCTTCTCGCTCTCATTTTGCATAAGTTTAGCCACCATATATGCTAGTGCTTGCTGCAGCTTTACCTCACTACCTTTTCCTACCCATAAGCTTAAATAGTCTTGATCGCGAGGGTGTGAGATTGCTGAGTCCCCGTGACTCACATATTACTTCAAACAGTTGCAGGTGCCGATGATAACCGTGCAGGTGAGGCAACCGAGCTCAAGGAGGAGCTTGATGAAGATTTTGTTTGTAGTCTCATTTCGTTTCCAGTTGATCAGTAGTGGAGCCCAGTCGGGGCGATCGGGGATCTATGCATTAGGGGTTGTCTTTCTTTATTTGGTTCCGTAGTCAGACCTTGTTTGTATTCTGGATGATGTAATGCTATATTTATGTATTGTGTGAAGTGGCAATTGCAAGCCAACTCTTTATCCCTTTCTTATTCAGTACATGGGATGTGTAAAGATTACCCCTCTTATGGCATGCCTACAATGCGGTTATGCCTCTAAGTCGTGCTCCAACACGTGGGAATATAGCCGCATCGTGGGTGTTACACTGTTGTAGACACACCTGAGAATCCTAATGATATTTCTATCTCTGATCCTGAAACACAATCTGGTAATGAACATGAACCTAGTGATAATGTTAATGATGATGTTCATGTTGATGCTCAACCTAGCAATAATAATGATGTGGAAATTGAACCTGCTATTGATCTTGATAACCCACAATCAAAGAATCAACATTATGATAAGAGAGACTTTGTTGCTAGGAAGCACGGTAAAGAAAGAGAACCATGGGTTCAGAAACCCATGCCTTTTCCTCCTAAACCATCCAAGAAAAAGGATGATGAGGATTTTGAGCGCTTTGCTGAAATGGTTAGACCTATCTTTTTGCGTATGCGTTTGACCGATATGCTTAAAATGAATCCTTATGCTAAGTATATGAATGATATTGTTACAAATAAGAGAAAGATCCGGAAGCTGAAATTTCCACCATGCTTGCTAATTGTACTTTTAAGGGTGGAATACCAAAGAAACTTGGAGATCCAGGAGTACCAACTATACCATGCTCCATTAAAAGAAACTATGTTAAAACTGCTCTATGTGATCTTGGAGCCGGTGTTAGTGTTATGCCTCTCTCTTTATATCGTAGACTTGATTTGAATAAGTTGACACCTACTGAAATATCTTTGCAAATGGCAGATAAATCAACTGCTATACCTGTAGGTATTTGTGAGGATGTGACTATTGTGGTTGCAAACGTTACCATTTTAACGGACTTTGTTATTCTTGATATTCCCGAAAACGATAGTATGTCTATTATTCTTGGAAGACCCTTTTTGAATACTGCAGGGGCTTTTATTGATTGCAACAAAGGCAATGTCACTTGTCATGTTAATGGTAATGAGCATACGGTACACTTTCCGAGGAAACAACCTCAAGTCCACAATATCAATTCTATTGGAAAAATTCCATCGATTACTATTGGAGGTTTTCAATTTCCTCTTCCTACTGTCACAAAGAGATATGCTATTCTTATTGTTGGGGATGTGCATATCCCCGTTGAGGTAACATAGTGTCATTCGAAATTTCTCTGGTTCCATGTTATTCGGAATGAGTTTGTTAACAAGACTTGATCAACCTTGTTAGTGGATTCCTTTTGATGAGCATGAGATGGATGAAGTTAGAAGGCACAACCCTCTGTACCCTTCTTTTACTTTCTGTTATTTATATTAAGTAAAGCAAAAATAGTAATTTCTGTCAGTTTTCTGAATTATCTGTGCAATAAAAAAATACCTCAAAAATAAAAGTTCTCCAAATGCCCTAAAAATTTAATATGATTTTTTCCAGAATATTTGAGAATATCTAGCACTGAGAACCATCAGGGGGAGCCAGCACCTGGCCACGAGGCGCGTCCCCCTGCCTCGTGGGCCCCTGGTGGCCCCCCTCCACTTATTACAGCCACCACACACTCCTTCTTCCTTCCAAAAAAATCACCAACCAGCTCAAGCACGAGTTCTAGCTCATCTTGCTGCCATTTTCGATCTCCTAGCTCAAAGCTCCATTCACAAAACTGCTTTGGGGGATTGTTCTTTGGTATGTGACTCCTCCAATGGTCCAATTAGTTTTTGTTCTAGTGCTTTATTTATTGCAAATCTTTGCTGCTTAGGTGACCCTGTTCTTGAGTTTGCATGTCAAATTTATGTGGTCAAAAGTAGTTTTAATGCATGATATGGCCTCTAGGCACTTGTGGGAGTAGTTGCTATCAATTTTGTTGAGTTTGGTTCACTTTTATTTTAAGTTACTAAAAATTTCAGAAATTTTTCAGAGGAGGAAATATGTTTAGGAAAATATACCAAGGTGGTTCTTCAAGGAAGATAGGACCCAGGCCCGCAATGCGTGAGCCGGACGATGAACCACCGAGGGACGCTCAAGTGCGGCCTTGTGAATGGCCAAGGTCGTCAGAAGATTTCATGGCCCAAGCAGGAATCAAGGATGAATTGGACGCATATGTGCGTAATGCCGATTTTGAGAGCTTCATGGCACATAAGTGCCGTCAATACCACTACCTCACTGATTCCTTTGTGAGAAGGTTTCAATTTTCATCATCATGCAATTCTCAAACTATCCTGTTTGATCTTTATGATAAATCTTATACCATGGACTTAGAAGATTTTAACACTGCTTGTAAACTCCCACAGTGGGGTAATGTTAGTGAACCTCGCAAATCTGAATATAGAGACTTTCTTGCTAGTATAACTGTGGGGGAATTTAGGAAAATCACGCAAGCTACCATAGGGAGCATTCATTTTCCTGCTATACATTATTTTGCTCTCTTTATAGGTAGATGCATAAATGGTAAGGATGAGGCATGTCACATGTATGTGCCAGATCTTAGTGTTCTCAAGAGTGCTATATTAGGAGATAGACAATATAACTTGGGGGCCATTGTTGCACGCAGGTTGCATAATAACAAAATTAATGGAGATTTCTTTGGTGGAATTTACGCAACCCGTTTAGCTGATTTTCTTGAGATACCCATACATGGAGATGATATCGAGTTGCCTCCTGCTTATTTAGATTATAATGCCATGGTTTGTCATAAGTTTGTTGAGAGGAACAATCAGTTCCTCCAGTACCGACTAATCTTTGACAGACAACGCACCTATCATGTCGCTCTCCCTGCTCCTACTTTTTTTGACTTTCAGGCAAAAGGGAGATATGTTATAACCAGGGAGGAGGCGACCGAGTACGAGAGGAGGGCGGAGGCAGCCCGCCTCCATGTTGCAGCTCTTCGGGCAGTAGCTGATGCATCTCAGTACGACCCCATCTTCAACTTCGGATATCCATCAGGCCATCCAGGGGCATAGACCAACTTAGGCCAAAAGCCTAAGCTTGGGGGAGTACGTATTTCTCACCGACATTACATTCATGTTCATGACACTCATGCTAGTTGTCGGTGCTCATACTCTTTCATTGTATCATCCATGCTAGTTTATTTTCATTTTCTCGTTTTCTTCTTGTGTGTTTGAAAAACATTAAGAAAAAACAAAAAAAAATAGTTGTAGCTTTTAGCTAGTTTACTTTCCATGCCTGTAGTAGTAATAATTAAAAAGAAAACCCAAAAAAAATTCTCGTTCTTCTTTTGCTTGTTGGGAGCTTTCCCGGGTAAATAGTTTGTTTTATTTCTTTCCTTTGGGGGTCGAGAGGAGAAGACCACGATGAAAATGTTGAGTGGCTCTTATATGCATTATTGTTGATCTAATGAAGATCCCATATTACCTTGTCTTCTCCCATGAATTGAATGCTTGCAGATTCCAGCTTAGTCCAATGCACGTGCACTATCATTATTATCCACACTATTCGGTCGTGCAAGTGAAAGGCAATAATGATGATTATATGATGAACTTATTGAGATGAGAAAAACTGATATGAACTCGACCTCTCTTGTTTTTGTAAATATGATTAGTTCATCATTCCTGATTCAGCCTATTATGAAAGATACATATTTGCAATGACAATTAGAGATCATAGTTTCTTGTGCCATGCTTAATTAGCTAGGAGCTTATAATGGTTTACCTTGCATGCCAACATGCTATTAAAATGGTTGTGATGTGGTATGATAGGGTGGTATCCTCCTCTGAATGATTTAAGTGACTTGACTTGGCACATGTTCACGCATGTAGTTGAACAAAATCAACATAGCCTTCACGATATTTATGTTCATGGTGGATTATATCCTACTCATGCTTGCATGTTCATGACTGTTGTCGCTCTCTAGCTGGTCGTTTCCTAGTCTTTTGCTAGCCTTCACCTGTACTAAGCGGGAATACTGCTTGTGCATCCAATCCCATGAACCCCAAAGTTATTCCATATGAGTCCACTATACCTTCCTATATACGGCATCTACCTGCCGTTCTAAGTAAATTTGTATGTGCCAAACTCTAAACCTTCAAATAAATATCCTGTTTTGTATGCTCGAATAGCTCATGTATCAACTAGGGTTGTACGTATTTTCCATGTTAGGCGGGTTATTCTCAAGAGGAGTGGAGTCCGCTCCTCACTCACGAGAAAGTGGCTGGTCACCGGGATGCCCAGTCCCATGCTTTATGCAAACTAAATCAAAATAATTGCAAACAAAACTCCCCCTGGGACTCTTATTAGTTGGAGGCACTCGTTGTTTCGAGCAAGCCATGGATTGATGCTTGTTGGTGGAGGGGGAGTATAAACATTAGCATTCTGTTTGGGAACCGCCTATAATGTGTGTAGCATGGAAGATATCGCCATCTCTTGGTTGTTATGTTGACAATGAAAGTATACCGCTTAAAATATTATTCATCTCTATTTCAAAACCAAGCTCTGGCACCTCTACAAATCCATGCTTCCCTCTGCGAAGGGCCTATCTATTTACTTTCATGTTGAGTCATCATCCTCTTATTAAAAAGCACCAGTTGGAGAGCACCTCTGTCATTTGCATCCATTACTATTAGTTTACATTGAGTATGACTGTGACTGGATCTCTTTTACCATGAATTGCAATGTCTAGAAAGTCCTTGATCCTTAAAGGTGCTCTGCATTTATGTTTTGCGGTCTCAGAAAGGGCTAGCGAGATACCATCTTATTATATCATATCATGATTGCTTTGAGAAAGTGCTGTCATCCGAGATTTGTTATTATTGCTCGCTAGTTGATTATGCCATTGATATGAGTAAACATGAGACCTAAATGTTATTGTGAATATAGTTAGTTCATAATCTTTGCTGAAAACTTGAATGCTGGCTTTACATATTTACAACAACAAGAGCAAACAGAGTTTGTAAAAGTTTTTCTTTATCACTTTCTGTTTATCAACTGAATTGCTTGAGAACAAGCAAAGGTTTAAGCCTGGAGGAGTTGATACGTCCCCGTCGTATCTACTTTTCCAAACACTTTTGCCCTTATTTTGGACTCTAACTTGCATGATTTGAATGGAACTAACCGGGACTAACGTTGTTTTCAGCAGAATTGCCATGGTGTTATTTTTGTGCAGAAATAAAAGTTCTCGGAATGACCTGAAAATCAACGGAGATTATTTTTGGAATATATAAAAAAACTGGAAGAAGAATCCACGTTAGGGGGCCCACACCCTGCCCACGAGGGTGGGGGCGCGCCTACCCCCTGGGCGCGCCCCCTGCCTCGTGGGCCCCCTGACGCTCCACCGACCTCAAATCCAACTCCATATATTCGTGTTCGGAAAGAAAACAATCAGAGAGAAAGATTCATCGCGTTTTACGATACGGAGCCGCCGCCAAGCCCTAAACTCTCTTGGGAGGGCTGATCTGGAGTCCGTTCGGGGCTCCGGAGAGGTGAATCCATCGCCATTGTCATCATCAACCTTCCTCCATCACCAATTCCATGATGCTCACCGCCGTGCGTGAGTAATTCCATCGTAGGCTTGCTGGACGATGATGGGTTGGATGAGAATTATCATGTAATTGAGTTAGTTTTGTTAGGGTTTGATCCCTAGTATCTATTATGTTCTAAGATTGATGTTGCTATGACTTTGCTATGATTAATGCTTGTCACTAGGGCCCGAGTGCCATGATTTCATATCTGAACCTGTTATGTTTTTATGAATATATGTGAGTTCTTGATCCTATCTTGCAAGTTTATAGTCACCTACTATGTGTTATGATCCGGCAACCCCGAAGTGACAATAATCGGGACCACTCCCGGTGATGACCGTAGTGTAAGGAGTTCATGTATTCATTATGTGGTAATGCTTTGGTCCGGTACCCTATTAAAAGGAGGCCTTAATATCCCTTAGTTTCCAATAGGACCCCGCTGCCACGGGAGGGTAGGACAAAAGATGTCATGCAAGTTCTTTTTCATAAGTACGTATGACTATATTCGGAATAAATGCCTACATTACATTGATGAATTGGAGTTAGTTCTGTGTCACCCTATGTTATAACTGTTGCATGAATAATCGCATCTGACATCCATTGCCTACGAGCTTTTCATATATTGTTCTTCGCTTATTTACTTTTCCGTTGCTATTGTTACAATCACTACAAAACCCAAAAATATTACTTTTGCTATCGTTACCACTACTATCATATTACTTTGCTACTAAACACTTTGCTGCAGATATTAAGTTTCCAGGTGTGGTTGAATTGACAACTCAGCTGCTAATACTTGAGAATATTCTTTGGCTCCCCTTGTGTCGAATCAATAAATTTGAGTTGAATACTCTATCCTCGAAAACTGTTGCGATCCCATATACTTGTGGGTTATCAGACCTCCACACAGATCCTGGTGATGAGCTTTTGGATCGAATCGCCCCCTCAGTGGGCGACGCATCGTCCACGCCATGCGCTCCCGATGCCTCGCCTCCATCTCCTCTTCCCCTTCGAGATCTCGGAGTGGCTTCTTGCGCTCCATTAGGCTGGGGTGGGCTCAGGCGGGGCCGCTCTCCTTCGATGCGGGGCAGTAGGGGTGGTGGCGACGACGGCGAGCGGCGTGGCAGGCGGTAGGCGGAGGGGATAAGGCAGGTCGCAGGAGCGCACATGCTAACCCCCAGCACTCGACTATAGAATGCTAGTGAGCTCACACCAAACTCTCCTTCAACGGTCGCCATGTTAGTTACTCCTTTCCTTTTAGCATGCAGATCTATCTGCAGTAAATAAGTGGCATCAAGCAACAAATATGATGGCAGGTGGTTTACTACTGTAGTAGGAAAGTAATATAAGTGACCAAAGAGAATGGTTTTCAGCAAAGGAGTTTGCTTAACAAAAGTATACATCAAAGTGACAAATTCAAACTTCCTATGGCTACGTTACATGCATGCCTCAAGCATTACTCTTGAACTGAAACAACATGTGGTACACATATATACATAAAGCAAAAGTTATGCTTAATACAAAAAAGAAAAGTTCTGTAGCACTGCCTTAAGGCACCGAAGCGCAGTCCGTGTATGTGTATGTGAACTTACAGATGCTAGTGTAAGGAGAAAGTACCACCAAAACACAACCAATTGCCAAAAAAAGGCAATGAGGTGCCGCTACCGGAATAACTGGCTATCAAAATCTGTGTCGTTGAAGGCCTGAATTTTCATTAAAGGCCAAAAAAAATGCCCGGATATGAGCTTGATCCAACAAGTACTAGCAGTTTTACATGTTGGGGAGGACGGTAGAGAGTGGGGGAGGCCCTAAACAGCTAGCAGAGCGGAAGTAAATCAGCTTGGGGCAAAACACAAGAGCCAGAGGTGAGCAGGTTGGTGGCTTTATTAATTCAAAGTCGGGCTCTGCGCGAGCCTTCGTTCTAAAAAAAAAAACACAAGAGCCAGAGGTGAGCATCGCCCCGCGCCTCCCTGGGAAGCCCGAGCCGCCAGGTGTTGGCATCGTGCATCCTCGCCAACGACGACATCATTACGATGCTTCCAGAGGTTCCAGACGCACAGCATCATGAAGCAGGAGGCAGACTGCGGGAGCTTGGACGTTGTGGAGTTCATCGACTTTGGTATTACGGGAGTAGACAGCGTCCACCCACTGCAAAAAACAGTGAAGATGCCCATGAGATGAGAAGAATGTTGATTTTAGGTTGGTTCCCGAACTTCAGCACAAGGAAGACTGCATTATGGTTAGGCCCAACCTAAATGCTAAGCCCATATGTTATTGCAACCCACGTCATCAACATTAGTCGAATGGTGTGCTCATCTTGCTAGAAATGGAATGGGGAGCATACACTAATCACTGGACACGTTGTTTACCCGCTAAAAATGAAAATTATACACATATCCCCTTCTCTTGATTTTAATTACACTTACTCCAGTAATCAATCAATGAATCAAATCACATGTAACATCAGATAATTGATTATTGTTTATTTTTTTCCCTTTCCTTTCCTTTGTCGAAATGCCAACCTTGCTTCTTTGAGATAAGTCCAAATTATAATCCCCTCTGGCACCGGCATGTGTCCTATATTTCTCATCTCAAATCATATCATTAGATTCACATCCAGATAGGCCTCTACTTATGCTTGCAGATTCATCAGATAAAAATCATACATTAATCTCAATAAATACATTAATCATCCAGTTGACCACTTCGTCAGAATGACCAAGAGTGAGGGCAAGGTGTCCAAGTACGTCGTCGCCGCCGACAAGAAAGAGCGCCAGCTTCTGATCCCGTGGGACGGCTACCACACGACGAGTCAACGGAACGGAAGCACCGTCACCAATCACTATATTGTCGCCCGTTGCTTCGTATAGGATTCTACGATCACTAAAGTTTCCTCGAGTCGCAACGACTACTCTCGAGATATTACACGGGCCCTTTAGAACATTGATGGCAAAGGTGGCTTCCACGGGTGCGTAAACCTGCACACATGACAACTCCAGCCTACTCAGATAACTATCTAGACCGAGGGTCATGGTCTCCTTTCCTGTAGCGAGGCGGACCGAATCGAATTCTTGCAAGCATTTGCTAAAATCTTGATCCGCCCCTCCATTGCACTTGATCTTCAAATTGATCTCGAAATGAAGCCTACTCTGCGGAACTAGCGCTCGACATGGGTCCGACAAAGATATCATATCATCCTACATGCAAAAAGGGTTTAATCAAGGGGAGAAACATCATGTAAAAAGTGTGTGTTGCACACTAGGAAGGAAGGAAGGAAGGAAAGAAGGAAGGAAGAGCCAAACGCCGATGGACGGATAAGGGATGAAGATGCACGCATACCGGGGAGGTGATGAGTTGGGGATCGTCCCTGTGACGCCTAAAGAGATAGACGCATCTATAGTCCACCGAGTCCCTTGCGACGACGGTGCCAAACACGTTGATCGGGAAGCCGACGTCCGATTCGCGTACCTTGAAGGATCTGATGTTTTTTTTTTTTTTTGAACTTAAGAAGGATCTGATGTTGAGGCATGCTCCCACGAGCGACTCGCGCGCGGGTGTTGTCTTGTGGAGCGGCGGGCCACGGCAGAAGCGAGCTGTAAGGGTTTACTTAGGTTGTTGATGGATGTGAATAGTGAATAGTGAATAGAGAGAAATATGCACTGACTCTCTTTGTGGTAGTGGAACAAGGCCATGTTGAACTCGTGGTGGAAGCGATAGCACACGTGGTAGTCCTGCGTGGGCTCGTACGAGGTGAACCACGTGCGGAGCCCGCAGCGCCTTCTCCGTCAGCTTGAGCTCTCCATCAGTCCAACGAGACCCGCTACTCGCCGCCGACGAGAGCTGGTGGTGGTGCAAGTCCGGGACGAAGACGCCCCTGATGTGGAGGAGGTGGCAGACCTCCCCTTGATCCTGCCGGCGATGGCCCCGCATGCCAGGTCCATGAGGCCTCGGACCTCCAGCTCCTTGGAGGCCTGCACGTCGTCAACCAAACGAACGATTAGTAGGTAATTGATGGTTGCGATCGATCCGAGGAAGAACAAGTCGATAAATTACATTGGAGAAAAAACTCCTCGTCGTCTTGTCAACGCACACATACATACTACTCCATACACATGATGATGATCTGCCCTGCAAATAAATCTAAAATTCTACTAGTACTTTTTATCTTCATTACAGACAGATACTACTTTTTATTCAATGATGAATAATCAAATAAGAATACTGCCATCATACAAAAGAAATCAAAACAAAACAAATCAAATGGATGCACACAACACACCATTCTATATGTTCCTTTCATCACTCAACAAATGCAACAAATTCCGATCTGCTCCAGACCATACTGAATCTCCTTCCCATGAAGCATGTCACACGAGCGACGAGTCCCCTTCCGCGGTGCCACCTTCCACGGCCGCCTGCCGCACCTTGGGAGGCCCGGAGTGCCGCCTCGTCGCCGCCGGCGGCGTCCCAGCCGGAAAGGACAGCCGCTTCTTCGCCGAACCCACAGAAGACCATCCTTTCTCCAGCGTCTCAGCTTGAGCAGCACCCTCGGTCAGCATCGGGCTCTGCACACGCGACTTGGCCCTGGCCGACGCCGACTTGGTGGCCGCCATGTAGCTCGGCACCGACGACGGGGAAGAGCCCGACAGGCTCGCGTCATCACGCACGCTGGACGCGCCCATGCTGTGCCTCCGGGGCCGCTCGGACCGGACAGTGCTGACCACGCTCCTCGCGTCGTCGCCGTCGCCGTCACCGTCTCCGCTCTTGGGCGTCGCGCTCTTCTTCCTCGCCAGCACCGGCGAGGGCGTCGACGGGGACTGCCTGGGGGCAGGGCCGGACGGCTTCGGAGTCCAAAGCGGCGTGGGCTTATCATCGTTCGGCTTCAAAGAGTCCACCACCTGGTTGTCGGCCTTTGTGACCGTCTCCACTTGGCCGAGGTTCATGCTCAGGCTGGTGCTGTTCACCGACGTGCGGTCGACGCTGCTGCCATCCTTCTCGGCCGTCCCATTCCGGCCGTCGAACGGCCTCGACGCCATCCACCGCTCCAGCCAGCTCCAGCCCCAGTGCGGGTTGCTCGGGTCCACAAACATCGGGTTAGCACACCTTGAGGTGCTCTTCCACTGTCAAGAAGAAGAAAAAACAGGAATGCATGTCCAAAATGCTGTCTGTCTAAGACTCTTGATGAAAACCTAGCATGGACTGCTGTGAACTGAATATGATGCAACCAAACTGACCTGATGGGAAAACGCGTATGCGAGGGCCCGTTCTCTTCTAGCTGCGGCCTCTTGCCTGCTCACGAGGCTGGCCTCGATCTGCTCCTTGGACTGCAGGCTGGTATTCCACTGATCTCCCATCTTATTATATATAATAACAGGGAAGAGTTTGTTACATGTCTTTTCATATGGTTGTGCTTTTATCATGCTTATTACAAAAGTAAATGTCAAAAAATAGCCCTAACTGAATAATAAACACATTAAAGTGCTAAAATCTCAGACCCCTTAACTGTATAGATATGTTCTGAATTTCACAAGGATTTCATCTTGAACTGCAGAGAGGTACATTACTCTTTCAATTCTCTGCAAATGCTAACTGCTTTTTCATTCTTATAACCATTTATTTAAACCAAAGTCGTCTTGTGTAAAGAGCAGCAAATAAGCATACTGAATCAAATCAAAAGCAGACAAATCCTGACTAGTAATTCAAACCCTGCAGTATGACAGTGATTGACTTCGGACTTCAGATAGGAAACACCCAAGTACAAACCACCGTGTCAGAACTTAAAACAGAGGCTAAAGAGCAAGGACTACAGCAACATGACAGATGATCCCTCTGTATTCTAGCTCCCAGCAGTAATCAGCAGCAGAGCTCGCTGTATTTACCATAGTGGGTTAAGTTCAGGCCCAATCAACGCTAGTGCTCTAGTATTCTGCATACTTCTGGTCCAGCAACACTAACAATATCTGATCCGGTTATACATATTGTACTGGGATCACACCTAGGAATTCAGTAAAATAGTATGGAGGTTCAAAAAGGTTTTACTGTAAACGCATATTTCTGGTCAACAGCACTAACCATTTCAGATCAGATTCTAGAAATACCACTAGGAATTAAGTAAACGGTATAGAGGTTCAAAATGTTTTAGTATCAAGAGTCTTATTAGCAGACAAATCCTGACTCTGCAATAATATGACAATGGTTATTCAGGCTTCAGATAGGCGACACCGGACTACTAAAACTGAGGCTAAACAGTCGCAGCAAATCCAGTAACGTATAACACACGATCCCTCTGTATTACAGCTCCCATTCACAATCATCAATAGAACTCTCAGTATTTACCACGGTGTGTTAAGTTGAGGTCCAATCAACGGTACTGCTCTAGTATTCTGCATATTTCTGCTTCAACAGCAGTAAGGATACCAGATCAGGCTCTACATATGGTACTGGAATTACCACTGGCTAGGAAGTCAGTAAAACGGTATGGAGGTTCAAAACGTTTTACTATAAAGAATATTACTACTATTGATTAATGATGATGTTTGCTGCATACCCTGAGAGTCTCTAGTTCCTGGTTCAACAAGAGCTGGCGCTGAAGGGCCTGGTTCTCCTCGGCCATCTTGATCCTCCTTGTCCGTATCTTGGACTGGACCCGGGATAGAGTCTGCATGCAGCGAAGCGTGCTGGTGGCCTGGCGCTTGACGGAGTGGCCTTGGACCAGAGACTTGAGCCTGACAAGGCCTTTCAACGCCCGCAGCGCCCTTCTTGCCTGGGAATGGATAGCAGCAATTCAGTCGGTACACTCATAGTATCAGTAAAAAGATGCTAGTGTGTAACAAAAATAAAAGGTTCAGTTAAAGCTCCATTAGGACTGCAGGAAGTGTCAAGTTAGATTTTCCTGCTTAGGCAATCTGCCTCACACAACAAAGGCTTACACTTAGCATAGATTATTTAGGGAATTAAAAAAACTAACTTGCAGGTTCAAGACTAGTTTTTAATTAATCATCGATGATATAAAATTGAGAGTTCATTTGGCATTTGATGGTCTTGATGTAACAGGAATCCTATGTCTATGAAGAATGCTGGTTTCAGTAATTAACAGCCTGGATAGATAGATAGATAGATAGATAGATAGATAGATATGCATACATGGGGGAAACCAGTATCAGTAATTCTTTGCTCGGCACACTTAAAATATGTGTAAGAAAATTCTGCTAGTGCGTAACAGAAAATATTCAGTTAAAGCTCCATTAGGGGGGGTACATCAAGTGTCATATTCGATTTCCCTGCTTAGGCAGTGGCAGACAATTTGCCTCACACCACACAGCAAAGGCAGTGGCAATTGGAGCCAAAAAAACAGAGAGTTAAGAAAGAAAAAATCAGTGCAATTAATGAACTAATTCTAGCATGCATGGTTGATGAGCAAACCGTCCAAGTAAGCAAACGCATCGGAATGAAAATGGGGTCTATTTATAGGTCAAAACTTGCAAGTGCATCAGCCGATGCCAATTTTACAAAACAACCTGGCAAGTTGAGGACTGGCTTTTGATCATCAAGGATGATATAAAATTTGCAGTGACAGTTGAGTTGGTATTTGATGGCCTTGATGTTAAAGGAAGGGATTCTATGTCAAGAAAGAAAGCAGAATGTATGTATTTGATGGCCTTGGGGGTGGGGGGTATTACCAGGTGACCTCGGAAGGCGGTCTGGATCTTGGTGGCGGCGAGCTCCCTGGACAGGATGGGAGAGGAACAAGGAGCCGGCACAATGGCGGCCTGTGCCTGTGGTGGTGGTGGTGGTGGTGCGGCGGCAGCAGGGGCAGGGGCAGGGAGCGGCGCATCCGTGGCTGGCGCTGGCGCGGCGGCGACATGCTCAATTTCATGCTCCTCCTCTTGGGTTAGAGTTAGAGTTAGAGTTTGAGTTTGAGTTTGAGCGACGGGGAGCGGGGCCGGAGCAGGAAGTGAGGCCTCCGGGAAGTCGTCGGGGTAGCGGGGGAGGGCGGAGCCTGAGGAGGAGGCGCGGGCCTGGAGGTAGGCCGCGCTGCTGCTGCCGGCGGCGGCCAATCTCCTCTGCAGTTTCTGCTAGATCGAACAGCAGTAGGAATTGGGTCAGGATTCAGTCTATGTGTGTGTGTGTGATTTGCAAATTACTGCTGAGTGACTGACCTGGTCCTTGGATTCGGGGCTGAAAGCCTTCTTGACGGCGCCCAGCCACTTGGGCTTCTTCCCCATCAATCAATCTTCCTTCCAAGATAAGATGAAGATGATTGCTTTGCTTCCACTCGAGTCCAGTCCAGCGGAGAGCAAGAAGAGGAGAAGGAATGGGGAGATCCGGTGAGGTGAGGCAACCACCGGATCTGTGTCGATCTGATTGTTTGTTTGTTTGCTTGCTGCACCGTGACGGGAACAACAAGAGAGAGGAGCTGCAAGGTGGAAGAAGACTCGGTCACTCTCACTCACTCACAGCCACACCAGAGCAGACCAGCTTCCACCAACCCAGGTACCACCACTCACATCTCGTGAATTACGTACGGTATAAATGTATGCGCGC
>NW_021234763.1:0-891 GCF_002162155.2 Triticum dicoccoides | reverse complement strand
GGAGAGGCCGATGCATAACTGCGGATGCAACACATAATTGGCATCTCTTGGTTGCACCGTGGTGTAAGCATTTCCCAAATAGGTGTTGGTGACATTTAAAACATAATAAATCAGTAAGACCTCATAATTTGAAGATCGTGATTTCCAACAGGAATTGCAAGCTCATGTATACCGAAAAATATAAATGCTTATGGTTGCAATAGAATTAGAAAAAACCGAGAGCCTTAAAAAAGGCATTTTGAAAGTGATAACTTGTGATTCCATTGTAGATGTCAATGTACATCGTCCATGGATGGAGCAGTTAACCTTGCAACCCCCAACAACTATCTGCCTGCACTATAATATTCTAAGACGATGAAATTCCCATTGAACAATATATACCTACAATAGTAGATTCTTTTTTGCAGGAACCTCAGTAGTAGATTCAGCATGTAGCCTAAAAGAAGGAACATAAGACGTCGCTGTCTTGCTGTAAATCAAATTTGTTGATCCATGTGTTGCAAGAAGCCTTGCAACCTATGGCAGAAATACACACGGTAATTAAGACAGCCAGCAGAAACAACAGTATTCAGTGACCACATGAATACAATGCCCTGGCGTAGCTACTAAGCATCAGGTCAAGTAAATAGGCAACAATCCTTGTGTTCCATTGGATTGCATCTAAAGAGTCCTTAACTCCAAAGATTCGAAGAGAAAACAATCAAAATCATGCCTGAAACAAAACACGCAAGAAAAAAGTAAACATGTACCCTAGAGAGGGCGAGCCGGCAAGCCATGAAGGGAATCGCCTGGATTTTTACTCTCGAGGTCAGTGATTTGTAAGGTCTGCTTCTCCCTGTCTCGCGATAATAATCTCTACTAGAGAGAGAGAGAGAGAGAGAGAGAGAGAGA
>NW_021234762.1:0-429 GCF_002162155.2 Triticum dicoccoides | reverse complement strand
GGGGCATGAGCTCACCAGCGAGGCGTGGCGACAGGGGGCGACGACGGGGACGGAGACGGGCGGTGATGACGGGGATGGGGACGGGGAGGCAATGACGGGGACGGGGACGGGCCGGGCAGGGACGATAGGACGGGGCGGCGACGACGGGGCGGGGTGCGGCGGCGAGGACGACGGGGACGGGGACGGCGACGGGGGCTACGACGGGGGCGGCGATGAGGGGCGGGGACGGCCAGGGTGGCGACGGCGACGGGGGCACCGACGAGGGGCAGCGGCGATGGGGCAGAGCAGGAAGAAGCAGGGAGAGCTGAGAAATGAATTTTTTTGAAGTGCTTTCTAATATAGAACACCCCTTTAGTACCGGTTGGAGCCGCCAACTGGTACTTAAGGTTTGTTTTGGCTAGGCCAAGCGGCGGAAAGCGCCCCCCCCCC
>NW_021234761.1:0-392 GCF_002162155.2 Triticum dicoccoides | reverse complement strand
CCCGCGAGCTCCTCGAGCCGCGCCGCCGCACGCTGCCCGTTACCCACCGCCGGACCCCGCCTCCCGCCGTCCGCGTCGCGCCCGCAACTGCGTGTCGTTGCTGCCTGTGCTCTGCCTCGCGGCCTCCTCGACTCCTCGAGCCGGAGCTCGCTTCCGCCGGTGGCCAGCAGCAGCACCACCAGCAGGTCCCGTGTCGCTCGCGCCCCTTCTTCCTCAGCCCTGCCCGAGCTCGCCCAACCGAGGCCAGCCAACCCCGCCGCCAGAGGCCACCATCGCCACCGCAGATGAGCGCCGCCCCACTCCTTTCTCACCTCTCCCTCCGGTTCCCCCTGCTCATCTCCCTCCCTGGTTTCTTCTCTACAGGAGCGCCATGGTCGCTGATCCCATGCCCG
>NW_021234760.1:0-647 GCF_002162155.2 Triticum dicoccoides | reverse complement strand
CATATAAGTCAAAGCTAACTTCAGGAGGATTATTTCTAGGCAAGAATGTAAAGGTTTGAAAAAAACACATTTGTGAGGATTTGGTGCCGGTCACACTCATCTGCGATGAAGTCGGCGAGACCGGCATTGGTAATGAATTGCATGAACTCCTCATGAATTCTAGCTTCTTGTAGGAACGGGATGTGCGGCCATTCGCATAGTCGTACCTCCGCCAACCTCCGAGGGTGGAAATCATTGTCAGAAAAATCCCCAATAACACCCTTGGAGTTCTTCTTGGAGCCAAATTTCCTGAAGATATTCATGTCCGCGTACAATTTTCTAAAAATAAAATTTTTGGAGTGACAAAAATTTGTCAACAAAACTTTGTAAGATCGATAGCAACTACTCATAGGGATACATAGAGGCCATAGCAAGCATTCAAACAACTTAGAACACTAAGAATTCAACATGCAAGCACATCTACAGCAGAACCAAGAGTAGCTAATTATTCAAAGTATAAACCACTAAAACAAAAACTAATTGGACAAATGATGGACTCACATACCAAGCAACAATCCCCCGAAACAGATTCGGAAACAGAGCTTCGAGCAAAGAGATCGAAATCCGCGGGTTTGACCTCAAGAACACGGGAGTGAGAGCAATAATGA
>NW_021234759.1:0-960 GCF_002162155.2 Triticum dicoccoides | reverse complement strand
TGAAGTTGTCTCCCATCTTCATGATCTTATTTTGTTATGTTTCCTTCCGTTGTAGCAGGTATACAACAGTCCTGGTCTCCTTATTGGGAGGTTTTCTGTAAACAGTCATGTTCTGAGGGAATAGTACTTCCAGCCCCTAAATTGTTTGATGTAATGGAGTATGCTTACTGGAAAGGCTGCTTCTTGGCCCGTGCAAAGTTAGAAGAACAAGCAACACACCCAGCAATCAAAGTAAGTAAAAGCAACACTCTCAGTTATGCAAACATGTACAGTAACCGGATCTTGCTGGAATGGGTCATGAAAATGTACAGCAACTTGCGTAAACAGGTCCTAAGCGATTATGTTGCACATTTCAGAAAATGCTCCAGGAAAGGAAGACGTGTGCTTAATGTATATGTACACTAAGATTGCCGACATTGACCAACACAAGTAAGTAGAAGCAACCAACTCAAATATGCAGTTTCAGAACGTTTGTTTGGCCTATGATGCTACAGCAAAGATAGTCATTATAGATTATGTATGTATGTTTTCAACATAGGTAGTGAGCGATTATTGATTATAAACTTGCAATACGTACAACAGAAGTTGGATTCTGGGGGCGTCCAGAAGCGGATCGCCGTGCGATCCTGGGCATCTCGTAGACGGGATCGCGGCCCGGTCTCCCAGTCCACGTCCTTCAAGTCGCCGCCTCCTGATATGATTCTGTATGACCTTGTGTAATAACTATTGTGTATGAACTTGCATTACTTACTACTGAAAGGGGAGCAGCGCCTGTTGAGACCCTGTGCGTGTCCAGAAGGGGGTCGCCGTGGGATCGGGGTCGTGATCGCCGGCGTATCTTAATCGGGATCGCGGCCCCGTCACCTCGGCCGATCCCACAGCAGATAGCCGCCTCCTGCAATAGAGACGGCGTAGGTTTGGATCGACCGCGGCACCGGGATGGATCGGCCGCGGAGGGGG
>NW_021234758.1:0-400 GCF_002162155.2 Triticum dicoccoides | reverse complement strand
GGCCCCTCTAGATGGGATCTAGAGGGGGGCGGCGGCCAGGGAGGGGGGGCTTGCCCCCCAAGCAAAGGGGGCGCCCCCCTCAGGGTTTCCCCCCAACCCTAGGCGCATGGGCCCAAGGTGGGGGGCGCGCCCAGCCCTCCAGGGGCTGGCTCCCTGCCCCTTGCGGCCCATGTGGCCCTCCGAGAGGGGTGGTCCCTCCCGGTGGACCCCCGGAACCTCTCCAGTGGCCCCGGTACAATACCGATATGCCCCCGAAACTTTCCGGTGTCCGCATGACAACTTCCCATATATAAATCTTCACCTCCGGACCATTCCGGAACTCCTCGTGACGTCCAGGATCTCATCCGGGACTCCGAACAACATTCGGTAATCACATACAAGTCTTCCTAATAACCCTAGC
>NW_021234757.1:0-1990 GCF_002162155.2 Triticum dicoccoides | reverse complement strand
TCCTCTTTGTCCTCAACTTTGTCCGACTCCTTTTCCTTATCTTTGGGTTGTTTCCCCTGAGTGCTGGATCAAGCGCCGACACTGCCGAGTGGTATGTTTCGGGTAAATGAAGTTACCCTCCTCATCTTTCTTCGTGTGGATGTGGCACGGCAAATCCATCACGTCATTTCCTTCCTTATCCTTCACCTTCTTAGGGTTCCAAGACCCTTTGGGCTTTCCTTTAAATTTTCCTTGAGTCACGGCCAAGGCTTCTCCAGGAGCAGCTGGCTCGGCTTTCCGCTTCTGTTTCCGACTGGAGTTCCCTCCCCCGGTTTCAGGAGCGGTTGGCTTGTACTTTCCACTCCAGAGCCAATCCTCTTCTTCACCATTGGCATACTTGGTGGCAATCTCCATCATTCGACTCAGGGTCATGTCTCCGGTCTGACCGAATTTCAAACTTAGCTCTTTGTTCTTGACGCCTTCCTTGAAGGCACAAACTGCCTGGTGATCAGATACATTCTCCATCGTGTGATGCAATGTGATCCACCTCTAGATATAATCCCTCAGAGTCTCATTCGACTTTTGCACACAAACCTGCAGCTCTATCAACCCTGCTGGTCGCTTGCAAGTTCCTTCAAATGTTCTGACAAACACTCGGGCAAGATCTTCCCAAGTGTAAATGCTGCTAGGTGCCAACTGATTCAGCCATGCTCTGGCCGAGCCCTCCAACATAAGAGGTAGGTGTTTCATGGCCACCTCATCATTGCCGCCGCCAATCTGAACAGCCACTCGGTAGTCCTCAAGCCAAGTATCGGGCTTAGACTCACCAATGAACTTACTAACTCCAGTCGCCAACCTGAAGTTGGGAGGAATCACCGCGGCCCTGATAGCTCTGCTAAAACACTCTGGTCCTGAGACATGAACTCTGCTGCTGGTGGGCACATCTTGTCATGGCCTTCTCGGTGTGCTCTATTCTGGTCGACCAAACCTTGCACGATAATGGATCTCGCGTCAAAGCCTGGTTCTCTAGGGTCGACTGGAACCCTTCGCCCAACACTGTGCTGGCGTCTGTCATCTTGCTGTCGAGGGGCGTACGAACCAACCCTTGGGGGAGGAGTGGGAACTCGACACCGATCATCGCGATCGAATCGGTCATCATACTGATCACGCCGGCCTCCACGCCCCTCACGCCTCAGGGGCGATCTTGGGCTATGGGCCGAATGGACTGTATTCACAGCAACGGATCTGCTGTGAATCCTATTTTGCGACTGCGATACAGCTGAAATTTGATCTCCTGCTGCCCGGAGTAAATCTCTGATCTGCATCAAGCCTCTGCCAGCCTCTGACTGAGAGGGCTGAATCGACTCTGCTATACGGGCTGCAGCTACAAGATTCTGAATTGGAGTTCGATATACCTGAGTCGGTGGTGGAAAGAGTTGACGTCGACTGGAGTCTGGGATTCATTGCCGTGCACGCTCGTCGAGTGCTCGCTGGAGGTTCTCCAGTCGAGTGCGCTCAGCCAGGTTGGCCAAACGCGCGTCCTCTAAGGACGAGCCTCGGGGGTTTCTCCAAAGATAGGAGTATGCAGCGCATCCATGTTCCGGTGACGAAGATCTTGCCTCTGTAGCGACGTGAGGGCCTCGGGATGATATTCTTCGTGAGCGTGCGCCGGATCGCCTCCGCCATCAACTCCGTCGGTGCGGGGAAAACCGAGAGGACTGTGTGGTCCATTGACCATCACAACTTCCGCTGACGGATCACTGTTGTCGCACTCGGATTCAGTCTCTACAGAGCCAGTCGACAGATCAAACAGGCCGTAGAGAGATTTGTCGGGCTCGATCGCCGCTACTTGGGGAGTGGCTCACTGGCGAGCCACCGCGTGCCTCACCCACCGCTGAAGTCTCGACCGACCGGAGCGCTTGCGCCGGCAGGAGACAGGGAGGGAGGACGACATAGGGGTCGACCGATACTGGGTCGACGGTTGCCGCAGGAGGACGCCATGGACGCACGC
>NW_021234756.1:0-416 GCF_002162155.2 Triticum dicoccoides | reverse complement strand
TGTCACACCCTAGCTAGTCATGCATTAGAGTGTTGCATCATGTTTACTCTTCATCAGAAACTTGAAATGGGGATCTGTGAAACCCTCAGAATCATTATGAAAATAACCCAAATAAAAATTTCTCCAAAAGGGTCCAAGAAAATGCTCATGTTGCTCTCTGAAAATATTGGACAGAGATAAAAATCAAACCAATATTTTTAGTGGATCATGGACATTTATTTTGGGCATTTGGAATTAATGCTTAAATATTTGCATTGGAAATATATTAATTATATATATTAATATATGCCCAAATATTATGCCAATTATAAAAGAGCTCTGGAATAATATATATAGCTCCTGCAAAAATTGGCATAAGTTAAATAAATGATTTAATATATTATTTAAATCAAAACAAATGTCAGAAATTAAAAAAA
>NW_021234755.1:0-1900 GCF_002162155.2 Triticum dicoccoides | reverse complement strand
TCCACAACTCAACGCTCCGGACGAATTTGAAGGTGATTCCAATTGGGTTGGAAAGTGCACGAAATCTAGTTTCCAACAAAAAAAGAATCACCCAATTCGGAGTCCGTATGAAAAACTTGTGTGCGTTTTGAGTCAGGCATGTCTGTGCAGTCCGAATCTGAATCAAGAACGTGAGAGACTTGGACTCTATCTTCTCTTGGGCCAAAAGTGACGTGAGAGAACTTTTTGGACAGCAAATAAACATCTCTTTCTTCCTTATCTTCATATGTGGATTGTACAAATGTCCCATACACCTGCAATTAGACAAAACACAAAAGTGTGTGAAGTATTTTTGTTCTGGATAACATAAATAGATTATTGAATAGTTTGCACTAGAAATCACCTGAAAAATATGCATATATGCAATATTTTTGGTCATATCCAAGGTAGTCATGTCCTCATCAGGAAGGCACGTCCTCGAATGAAAATAATGCCTCTTTGCACACAAAAGCATAGCAAACAGATTTGCTGAAATCTAGCTCATCAATATCAGATTTGGTGGCAAATAAACATGCACTTTTCAATTTAATTTCAGAAGCAACACTAGATGGTTTATTATTAGGCTTCATTTGTTGCTCAAATTCTTTTGCCACAATCTGATTTTCACTCTTATTCTTCTCCTGTTTTGCTTTATTAGCTCTATTAATATCATCTTTCAAAATGGAATCAGGAGTCATAGGAAGCAAAGTAATATTTTTATCCTTATGAACAAGAGTATAGTGATTGTTTCTACCATGGTGTACAGAACTTTTATCAAATTGCCATGGTCTACCAAGTAATAAGGAACATGCTTGCATAGGTACCACATCACAATCAACATAATCAGCATATGTAGAGATACTAAAATGCACACGAACAGTACGTGTTACCTTAACCTTGCCGCTGTTGTTGAACCATTGGATGTAGTAAGGATGTGGATGTGGTCTTGTGGTGAGAGAAAGCTTCTCCACCATCTCCACGCTAGCCAAGTTGTTGCAGCTCCCTCCGTCTATGATGACGCGCACAGAACGTTCCTTCACAACTCCCTTGGTATGGAACAAATTGTGCCTCTGATTTTGCTCAGCTTGTGTGATCTGCACACTCAAAACACGTTGAGCAACTAAACATTCATACCTGTCAGCGTCTTCAGGAGCCATGTATTGCGTCTCATGATCAGAATCATCTCCACCATGTTCTTCAGATGTAATAAGAGCCAAAGTATCCTCATCATAGTCACTAGCGGACTCATATCCACCATCCGCGGTAGCAATCATCACACGTGGAGATTTGCATTCTCTCGCATAATGACCTCCTCCCTTACAACGACGACAAATAATATCACTTGTGTACCCTGTTGATGCCATGGAAGAAGAAGAACGCTGTGCAGGCCCCGCAGGTGCGCTCTTGGCAGATAATGGTGGTTGTGCCTGTTTTCTTGTATCACGGCTGGAGGTGGCACCGGATGGACTTGCTGGTGCAGTTGAAGTAGAAGATGCACGTGGTGTCCATGATGAAGGTCGGCCTGCAGAAAAGTTAGTTCGCCCCAATGCTTGTCGATCCTGCACTTCACGTTCAGCTTTACAAGCAAGATGGAATAAACGAGTCATATTAGTATACTCCTTATAGTCTAGAATGGTCTGAATCTCTCTATTTAATCCACCCAGAAAACGTGCAAGCATAGCTTCATTCTCCTCAACAATACCACATCTAATCATGCCAGTTTGTAATTCCTGATAATATTCTTCTACAGAATTTTTCCCTTGTCTTAAACGCTGCAATTTTTGAAGCAATTCACGTTGATAATATGGTGGAACCCAACGCGTACGCATAGCGGTTTTCAAAGCAGCCCAAGTAGTTGGAATAGGATATAATCTACAATGTT
>NW_021234754.1:0-1084 GCF_002162155.2 Triticum dicoccoides | reverse complement strand
TGTTCCACCACGGCCCTATATCGCGAGCTGACGTCCGAACTCGCATAGGCATGCAACGTCTAGACCTCATGCCGTTCAAGAAGCTAGGGTTCGTCCTCGACGATATGGAAGGATGGAACTTCTAGTGATTTGTGATGCCGATGATGATGATATGTGTCGGTTGAACTTGTATACTTTTTGTAGCGATGAAACTTTGTGATGTCCACGGTCCATGCCGAACTTGCGTAATGCTACTTTGTTAGTTTGCGTACGATGACCTACATACCTCTAGTTAATTAATTTGCGTATTGTATGTTGCATCTAGTTACTAACCCTTTTTTTTGGTGTTGCTCTAGTATATTTTGTTGCATATATATGATTGTACATCCTCTTCATGAACATGCATCTCTAACAGGTACCTAGTTTCTTGATGGCAAGATGGAATTGCTATGTCGTGTACAAAGGGAAGGTTTTGGGGGTGTACAACGAGTGGCATGAGTGTCAGGCGCAAGTGAATGGGTTCACGGGTGCCAGCCATAAAGGCTTCAAAAGCAGACAAGAAGGAGAAGCTAGTTACTTGAGGTTCACGCTAGCGCGAGAGAGGACTGGTAACCGCCACCTCATGTACTGCATAGTTCCGCTCTCACTCATAGTGATAGCACTTCTTGCGTATACCTTTGTTTAGATGGATGACGTTGTTGTAGTTGTAAGTATTCGAGACTTGCATGTATCGCTATTTTCGACATGATGACAAGATATCACTTTGTGTTGGATGATGATTATGATGAGACTATTTGTATGTACATGCTATGATTACATTTGTGGTCTCGCAGGCATTTGTATGTGTATCATGATGACATTTCTATGTGCTAAAGATTCTTCTATATATAAAGCCTGTTCAAATACAAAACAATATGCAAAAAAAACAAAAAAAACCTACTTAAATTAGCAGTAGCGAGTGTATAAAAGTTAGCAGCAGCGCCGTGATAGCAGTAGCGCGTCTAGGCAAAGCGCGCTGGAGCTACTAGCAGTAGCGAGCTTCCGCTAACAGCGCTGCCGCTACACTTGTGTAGCAGTAGCGCCGGTGAGCATGCGCTACTGCTAT
>NW_021234753.1:0-575 GCF_002162155.2 Triticum dicoccoides | reverse complement strand
GGGACCTAACCTCACAAGCTCCCCTATGACGCGTAAACTGGAGGAACATCACACGTCGGAGAAGGAGCCACAGGACCAAGATACGAAGTATCATTGTGTACCCCGTCATAAGACGCCTTCAAAGACCACATGTATAGCATCAAGACATAACCGGGTCCATCACTTCATAAGAGCAACGACCAGACGATCCAGTAGCCTCACCTATGTCCCTAGTTAGATGACCATGACTCGGGGAAACTTTATTCCTGATCCAAACTGCACCACTATCGCCACCACAACACTGTCGCTAAGGAACCAAACTCTAACCTTAAACGACCTAACTACAATGCCGCACCACAGATCTAGGGTTCCCATGCAATCTCGCCGCCGAAGCGGCAGGCGGAGGAGGAGGGACATGTGGCCGTGCCGGTTTATTAATACGCAAAGATTTTATGAACATTAGGTAGGTGTTTGGTTCGTGCTTTTGTATCATAACCTGATTACAGTGTTAACGGATACCCCCAAATCTTGTTTGTTTTGGTTGCTCCGTAATCCCATAACATGGTATTAGATCCCAGCCTAGTACAAATCTGTTA
>NW_021234752.1:0-4914 GCF_002162155.2 Triticum dicoccoides | reverse complement strand
AAACTAAGTGTCACTAGCATGCCTCTACTTGACTAGCTCGTTCAATCAAAGATGGTTAAGTTTCCTAGCCATAGACATGAGTTGTCATTTGATTAACGGGATCACATCATTAGAGAATGATGTGATTGACTTGACCCATTCCGTTAGCTTAGCATTTGATCATTTAGTATATTGCTATTGCTTTATTCATGACTTATACATGTTCCTATGACTATGAGATTATGCAACTCCCGAATACCGGAGGAACACTTTGTGTGCTATCAAATGTCACAACGTAACTGGGTGATTATAAAGGTTCTCTACAGGTGTCTCCGAAGGTACTTGTTGGGTTGGCATAGATCGAGATTAGGATTTGTCACTCCGATTGTCGGAGAGGTATCTCTGGGCCCTCTCGGTAATGCACATCACTATAAACCTTGCAAGCAATGCAACTAATGAGTTAGTTGCGGGATGATGTATTACAGAACGAGTAAAGAGACTTGCCGGTAACGAGATTGAACTAGGTATTGAGATACCGATGATCGAATCTCGGGCAAGTAACATACCGATGACAAAGGGAACAACGTATGTTGTTATGCGGTTTGACCAATAAAGATCTTCGTAGAATATGTGGGAGCCAATATGAGCATCCAGGTTCCTCTATTGGTTATTGACCGGAGACGTGTCTCGGTCATGTCTACATAGTTCTCCAACCCGTAGGGTCCGCACGCTTAACGTTAGGTGACGATCGGTATTATGAGTTTATGTGTTTTGATGTACCGAAGGTAGTTCGGAGTCCCGGATATGATCACGGATGTGACGAGGAGTCTCCAAATGGTCGAGACATAAAGGTCGATATATTGGATGACTATGTTTGGACTTCGGAAAGGTTTCGGGCAAGTTCGGACAAAAATCGGAGTACCGGGGGGTTACCGGAACCCCCGGGGAGTGTATTGGGCCTATTGGGCCCTTAGTGGAGAAGAGGAGGGGCGGCCAGGGCAGTCGTGCGCCCCCTCCCCCTCTAGTCCAAATTGGACAAGGAGGGGGCGGCGCCCCCCTTTCCTTTCCCTCTCTCCTCTTTCCTTCCCTCCTACTCCTCCTCTTGGAAGGGGGGAATCCTACTTCCGGTGGGAGTAGGACTCCTCCAGGGCGCGCCATGAGAGGGCCGGCCCTCCCCCCCTCCTCCACTCCTTTACATACAGGGGAGGGGGCACCCCATAAACACACAAGTTGATCATTGATCTTTTAGCCGTGTGCGGTGCACCCCTCCACCATAATCCACCTCGGTCATACCGTAGCAGTGCTTAGGCGAAGCCCTGCGTCGGTAGCTTCATCATCACCGTCATCACGCCGTCGTGCTGACGAAACTCTCCCTCGACACTTTGCTGGACCGGAGTTCGTGGGACGTCACCGAGCTGAACTCGGAGGTGCCGTGTGTTCGGTACTTGGACCGGTTGGATCGTGAAGATGTACGACTACATCAACCGCGTTGTCATAACGCTTCTGCTTACAGTCTATGAGGGTACGTGGACGACACTCTCCCCTCTCGTTGCTATGCATCACCATGATCTTGCGTGTGCGTAGGATTTTTTTGAAATTACTACATTCCCCAACAGACCTGGCGGAGCAGGAGCCGCTGCTTGAGTCCTACCACTCCGGCCGTGAGATCCGCCTCTCCAGCTGGCGGTACCACCAATGGGTGGCGGAGGTGACGGCCGCCTACAAGGAGTGCGACAACGTGGGCGAGGCGGTGTTCAATGAGACCGACGACAAGGAGGAGGACATCGCTAAGGCCACGCCCTGCCGCGACGACCACAAATTCGGCATGTCCGCGGGCGCCGCCGACAGCAAGGAAGAATAGTGCATAGCAGGTCGCCATCGCTCTGGTCCCAGGAAGGCCACCGCTACTCCCTTCCCATCGACACCAAGCTTGGTCAGCTCAGCATCGACGGCCGATTAGTAATTTGGCAGCGATGTGGAGGCGAACAGCTTCACTTCCTGGGTCTCCTGGGGCGGAGGTTATGGAGGTGGAGCTGGAGAGCGCCGAGGCGGAACTGTAGAAGACGAAACTTCAGTTCTTGGGGCTTATGGTCGTTCACGTAGGTAGGAATATTCCATATTGGTTTTTTCTGGGTTTTCTATTTTTTTTTACTGTTTCCTTTTTTCTACTTCGTTTACAAGTTTATTATCTTTCAAAAAAATCCGACAACTCCAAAAATGTACGTGCTTTCAAAATTGTTTATGACTTTCAATTTTTGTTTGGAAAATTCAAATTTTGTTCAGAAAATCAGGAAATTTTCTAGTTTTAAAAACTGTATGGATTTATTAATTTGTTCTAGAACTTACAGAAAATGTTCAAGCTTTTAAAATTTTGTTTGGATATTTCAAATTTTATTTGGGGCTTTAAAAAATATTCGCAAATTTCATTTTTTTTCCAAAATTTCAAAATATGTTCTCAATATCAGACAATATTCAAGATTGTTATAAAAACTAACTAAAAGAGATAGGAAAAAAAATAGAATCGCTACATTCATTTTTGAGAATAAACCGAATCCCAAATAGTGTTGTCGCTACAGTTCCTTGCTGATAGGCCAGCCCATTCGATAAGACCTATGCGAAAGGACTAATGAATTTTTTTGTTCCAATGAAATTATGAATCACATGTCCTCAATGTATATGTAAAGTTTCATTAAATAATACAATAATTTATAGTCTACACAAACACATAGATAAAATTCTGACCATAAATACAAAAAATAAAAGTCCTTTTATAGAGTAAAGAGAGGAGCCCCGACCCACCTCTAACTAATGGAACCTTGTCTTCCGAGTGAAAACCCAGATTTTGTTTACTGGATTAGATGGCGACGGTGTTTACTTGGCGTCGTTTATCCTTCTTGGAGGCACCATTTTTGGAGACGAGGTCCTGTTGGCGCTTTTTTGCGGGACTTCCAATCTATTCATCTTCAATTATGGTAGCACAACATACACTAAATATAATAAAACTACACCCAGATCCGTAGACCACCTAGCGACGACTACAAGCATTGAAGCGAGCCGAAGGCGCACTGTTGTCATCGCCCCTCCCTCGCCAGAGCCGGGCAAACCTTGTTGTAGTAGACAGTCGGGAAGTTGTCGTGCTAAGACTCCATAGAACCAACGCACCAGAACAACAACCGTCATAGATGAAAAGTGTAGATCAAAAGGATCCAACCTGAAGACACACGAACGAAGATGAACGACTAACAGATCCGAGCAAATCCGCCAAAGACAGATACGCTCGAGACACACCTCCACACGCCCACCGATAATGCTAGACGCATCACCGGAACGGGGGCTAGGCGGGAGACCTTTATTTCATCTTCAGGGAGCCGTCGCCGTCTCGCCTTCCTGAGCAGGACACAAACCCTAATTAACATAGCTCGAAAAAAGATCTAAAAATAGAGCCCTCCCACCGGTAAGGGGCAAGATCCACTCCGCCTCCATGGCCCTAAGGCCACCGGAGACGGGACGGACCGACGCCGGTGCCGGCGGGAGGCAGAGTACCCTAGCTTTTTGGAGGCAACTGGCTAGGTCAAGAGGCATAGCTCAAAAGGCTAAGGTCCTGTTGGCGCTTGTGGCTTTTGTCTTTCCAGTGGGATGTTGGTGTGGTGGATGATGGGGCGATAGCTACTGGAGGATTTACGCCGAGACGGCAGCTACGGATGACAATGCACCTGCGACACTATGGGGTTGGTCCGCGACTTTGCACGACATGGGTGGCGACCTGGTGCTACGAGGGTAGTGAGTTCGTTGGCTCTATCGAGGCGATCTGATGGGTCGGCCTAGCTGGAAGTCAAGGTGTCGGCCACGGATATTTGGTGGAGCGTTCATTGTCTATGGGTGGTCTTCTCGTGTAGCAAGGGCTACAAGGCGCCCGAGCCGTGCGGCGCTACGGCTCGCATGTAGGCAGGGGATGTTGGAGCTGCGGCTCCAGAGCCGAGGGTGTGTGTTTGTTGCGGTTGTGACCTTGGGTCATGTGGTTGATGATGTTTTGTTGCTTGTGTGATTTTCGGTTTGGTTTTCCTCGTAAACTGGGTGCAATGTACCCAAACTGCTTATGTATAGACACTTATTTGTGAGCTTTATATTTAGTAGTTCGGCTGGTATCCATACCCACTTTTTTCAAATATTTGTTCACAAATTCAAAAAATGTTCACGAATGTCAAAAAAGGTTCACATTTTTGTCCCCTCTTTCAAACTCGTCCACAAATTAAAAGTTTGGTCCCGTTTAGAAGTAAAAAAATGTTCCCATCTTCAGAATTTGTTCACAAATGCAAGAAAATGTTCCTTATTAAAATGTATTCAAAAATTGAAGCGTTGTTCACATATTTCACAAAGAAAAACATCATGTTTGTCAAATAATAATTGGATTTAAAAAGAATTCTTTTGAATTTCAAGAAATGTTTTGAACAAAGTCAATTAATATTCTGATCTGCCCCTACATTTACGTCTTAAAATGTTCGTGCCGGTTTAAAGAGAGAGAAACGCCATAGAATTGACCACGTTCAAATGTGTTACGGTTGTGTGAGCATATAGATGATCACCAGCTAGGGTGAAATGGAGGATAACCGGCAATACAAATGTGGTGCCCTGTTAAAATAAATGACGTGGACCAATAACTATTGGGGTCTTTGAGTCATGGTTATTGAATTAAAGAGTGTTAATTTTTTTTCTCCAGTTGCAACATACGGGCTCTTTTGCATAATACAAAATGCCATAAAATTAGGTACGACCCTGGCTGATGAGGTGGGTCAGTAGTTACAACACCACCACGGATTACCCCGCAAAAAAAAACACCACCACGGATTGCTAGTTTCGGCCCACCTCAGATTACCCAACTGGACGGAGTACCGTTTTTCAGAGAACCGGCTGTGGGCCTGGGATTTGATTTTTTTT
>NW_021234751.1:0-907 GCF_002162155.2 Triticum dicoccoides | reverse complement strand
GGGGGGCGGCGGCCAAGGGGGAGGGGCCTTGCCCCCCAAGCAAGGGCCCCCCTTTAGGGTTCCCAACCCACTTAGAGGCTGGTTCCCTTCCACCTACAGCCCATAAGGCCCTCCGCGGCAGGTGGACCCTCCCGGTGGACCCCCGGAACCCCTCCGATGGTCCTGGTACAATACCGGTATACCCCCGAATATTTCCGGTGACCGTATGATGACTTCCCATATATAAATCTTCACCTCCGGACCATACGGAGTGACAAATCCCAGCCTCCATTCGTGCCAACCCAACAGACACTTTCGGAGATACCTGTAGTGCATCTTTATAGCCACCCAGTTACATTGTGATGTTTGGTACACCCAAAGCATTCCTACGGTATCCGCGAGTTGCACGATCTCATGGTCTAAGGAAATGATACTTGACATTAGAAAATCTTTAGCAAACGAACTACACGATCTTGTGCTATGCTTAGGATTGGCTCTTGTCCATCACATCATTCTCCTAATGATGTGATCCCGTTATCAATGACATCCAATGTCCATAGTCAGGAAACCATGACCATCTATTGATCAACGAGCTAGTCAACTAGAGGCTCACTAGGGACATATTGTGGTCTATGTATTTCACACATGTATTACGGTTTCCGGTCAATACAATTATAGCATGAATGATAGACAATTATCATGAATGAGGAAATATAATAATAACCATTTTATTATTGCCTCTAGGGCATATTTCCAACATTCTGCCGATGCTGGACAAGTGTGTTCCATGTTACACTTCTTAATGCAAAAATTTCTTTCATGAGCTATCCTGGAGGCACACGTGTAAAATTCACATCCATGCTCTCTCTGTGAACACCAAACAATAATTCTTGTTGGATTGTTCCTATGTTAGTGAAAAGACCTCAGA
>NW_021234750.1:0-837 GCF_002162155.2 Triticum dicoccoides | reverse complement strand
TGCTCAGGATGACGGATGAAGATCCTGCAACAGCGACGTGGGTGAGGGATGCAGCCGACGATGGAGGGATGATTTTCGTGGCTAAACCCTCCCTATCAAAATAACTACTTAAAAAAGGCAAAGATCGATGCATTAGGAAAATTAGGATTTGGAATTGATTGTCATAAAACAAAATTTTATTAATTGATAACGTGCTATCGGTACATGCCCGTTTATAACGTGTCTAGTTAGGAAACTTTGGAAAAGTTAGGAAAGTTTTTATTGTGAGGGTAAAAAAATCAATGTGAGGAGATATGGTGGTGGGATATGAGACGAAAATAAACCGGACGAAAATAAACCAGACGAAATATAACCAGCTCGTCACGTAGCGCGGCCGCCTCATTGCCGGCTGCCACCCCGCGCTACCGCCTCCGTGCGCAGGTTCCGTTCGTGGAGCGTGAGGAACGCATGACCTGCCTTCACCGCGGCCTGGTCCTCCCCTATCGTGAAGCTCGCCCGCATCGCCGCCCCAATTGCTCAGGATGACGGATGAAGATCCTGCAACAGCGACGTGGGTGAGGGATGCAGCCGACGATGGAGGGATGATTTTCGTGGCTAAACCCTCCCTATCAAAATAACTACTTAAAAAAGGCAAAGATCGATGCATTAGGAAAATTAGGATTTGGAATTGATTGTCATAAAACAAAATTTTATTAATTGATAACGTGCTATCGGTACATGCCCGTTTATAACGTGTCTAGTTAGGAAACTTTGGAAAAGTTAGGAAAGTTTTTATTGTGAGGGTAAAAAAATCAATGTGAGGAGATATGGTGGTGGGATATGAGACGAAAATAAACC
>NW_021234749.1:0-1587 GCF_002162155.2 Triticum dicoccoides | reverse complement strand
AAACTTCTTCTCTCCAAAGGACTCGACGTTCCCCTCGACCACATCATCTCCAAATTCATACTGCACACATTAATGACAGACATTAATACATTATGCATTCAAATACTATAAACATCTAACCCTAACTCAATGAAAAAATAACATTTCAACTAGGCCTTGCCTCGTACGGCTCATATTCATCACTGTCATATGGGTAGTACCCAGATGAGTCATACTTCCTCTTCTTGCCAACAAGATCCTCCTTCTGCTATATTGTCAACCAAGCAAATCATTTACAAGGAATTGAATTGCATTTCAAATAATGTCATTACAAACAAGTTCTGAATGAGCACTCATATGTCAGAATGACTGAAATATGATGAAGCCTAACTGGTATGATCTAATTAAAGTACCCTAACTCTAGCATCTAATTCAAATACACTAACTCCTAGATCCACTAGATCATCGAATCACAAAGTTTACTTAGATATATCATTGGATATAAATGAATCCAGTACAAATAACACTAATTCATACATCTAATAAAAGTATCATAACTCTTACTTCCACTGCATCATTGAGTCACACCATTTAATTACATTTATCTCTGCCTACAAATGAATCCAATACAAAAGAAACCTAACGAAACATCTAATTAAGAAACACTAACTAGTACCACTACAAGAAATATGTCAACTTGTGACCACCACTATTGGTCACCGAATGATCACAGGTTTCCATTTGTGACCTTTTTGTGACCAAAACCAGAAGGTCAAAACCTGGCCGTCGTAAACTGACATTTTTGACATTTCTTCTGGAATGGTCATAGACGTTTATGACCAAAATATGTCTACTGTGGCGTTTTGGTCACTAGCAACCTCCCCAGACCACGTAGGCATCCAGCGTGGCAAGCTGATGTGGCACAAGAATCAGGCCGGTCCAATTCGGTTTTCTACATGGGCCTAGCCCAACAATTCAGCCTTTTTAATGTATTCTTTTCCTGTTCTTTTATTAGCTACATGGGTCTGGCCCAACAATTCAGCCTTATTGATTTCTCTGCATGGCCCTTTTAACAGAAGATTTTCTTTTTGATCATGTATTTTTCTAGGCCATTTCTTTGCTGGGCTTGTCATGTTTTTTATATGTATCGTGGGTCCACTAGTCAGATGGATCCCAGTTATCATGTTCTCATAAGTGGGTCCAAGTTGTCAGGTTCTAGCAAGTGGGTCCAACTTGTCAGGGTCATATTCCTCATTTCATTTTGACAGTAAATAAATAACCAATATTTAAATTGGCACTCACAAAAACACATATATACTTCAAATAACAATAGCCAGATTCAGTATAGAGCCAGATTCTGTTTGGAGCTCCTACTCTACAAGTAACACGCAATACAACGGTGCTCCTACTCTACAAATAACTCTACAAGTGGAGTAACTAATTTACAAGCTCTACAAGCACTATATTCTTCAAGATGGAGCTCCTTCGTTAGAATTACAAACAAGCACATGCACCTGCTCTTGCTCATAGTTAGGACACCCTGTTACATGAATCGGCAAAGAAGAATCAGAAAACTGGAATTAACAGTTCAGTACAGAATCTGCAAAT
>NW_021234748.1:0-922 GCF_002162155.2 Triticum dicoccoides | reverse complement strand
AGCCATAGGCAAATTCATCTATTAAGAGGTTCAAACAAGCATGGCTAAAACGTAAATGCAAAACAGATTTCAGACTTAGTGAAATTAACACTAGTCTGAAATTTCAGATCACGATGCTCTCTTCGGAGCAGCAAAACAACATGATAGAAAATCTGAACATGACAAGTAAGAACATGGCATGGAGCTACTCAACAAGCTTAATAAAACACCCAAAGTGACCTGGGGCCAAAAGGGTTCACAAAATACTCTACCGAGCTCACGAACATAGCTCGAACACAATCAGTTTTCAGACTTAGTGAAAACTGAGACATGCTGAAATTTAACTCACGAAGGCATGTAGACGAGCTCGATGCACTCACTACGGTGCAAGTCATGGAAAGGAAAGCATATAACCAGCAAGAAGGCACAAAGTGCTAGCTACACATGGCAAGAACGAAGGCATAGCATGCATGGAACACTAACGGTAGCATCGGCAAAATCGCAAACAAGTTGACGATCTGCCCAGATTAACAACGAAGCAAAAGTTGAGCTCGATTGAGTCAACCTAGAGCACTCCACATATGCAAACAAAGACATGGATGGAACGAGCATAACATAAATATCAAAACTCCCTTACTGATCATCCTCAAAAGAGGCACGGATCACTAGGAAACAAGCTGGACATATAGCATCATGAACTAAAATATCTCAGACTTAGTGAAAATCACTAAGTCCCTGAAATCTGCAATCTCAGGTACCTCTCTTCACAAGCTTGCACAAGACAACACACAAAAATCCTAAAAATACATGGGTAGCACCTCTGGAAAAAAGACAAAATGCTTAACAATTCATCCCAAAGGGGCACAGGCATATCATGCACGAATTAAACATGGCAAAAATGACAAAAGTGCATGATGAACTAACGGATCTGCAATTTAACTCA
>NW_021234747.1:0-654 GCF_002162155.2 Triticum dicoccoides | reverse complement strand
GGAAGATGATAGGAGCGTCCATTATCTGATGGGCCGGATACGGTTATTGGCTCATTCTGGATTAACCATGATTGGAGTCATGGCCACATGCATTATGCGAGGGGTGCAACCGCTCCAATATAGGGGCCACCCCATGTGGGATTTCAAAGGGGAGAATGACGCCACCCGTCATGGCCGCAAGGGGCCGGGATCGGCCGCCGAACTGGTGAAGATCCTGTCCGGCTTGTACAAGGGGGAGAAGGAGGACTTCCTCCGCACGAGTCCATTGAATGGATTCTCCATGAATAACCCTCGGAGCTGGGTAAGCGGACGTTTATATATCTGATCCGTGCCTTCAAAGATAAGTGTCTTACTTTATGATTTGGACGTAGGAACTGCGCCGGGATGTGGAGGGCATAGAAAGCCCGACTCCGCAACCCGAGGATCCGGGAAGACCCCTTGATCCGGCCTCCGGAGAGGATCCAAACATAACGGTGGAACTAATTGACGGGGTGTTCCACCAGCTCAGCATAGACAATGCTCTAGTCGCCATTACGGCTGACTACCCCGGTTTATCCCCGGCTTCCCAGGTGAGTACGACCGAAGTCCTGACACCGCTACCTTTACGGCGGGAAGCCGAGCCCGCGGCGACTGACCAACCAAGGTCAGTGCGTG
>NW_021234746.1:0-654 GCF_002162155.2 Triticum dicoccoides | reverse complement strand
AACAACAGCACGAGCCATCTATCTACAATCAAGCATAAACAAGCAAGATACTATCAGGTACTAAGTTTCATGATAAATTTAGGTTCAAATAATTTACTTAAAGAACTCCCACTTAGATAGACATCCCTCTAATCCTCTAAGTGATTACGTGATCCAAATCAACTAAACCATGTCCGATCATCACGTGAGATGGAGTAGTTTCATTGGTGAACATCACTATGTTGATCATATCTTCTATATGATTCACGCTCGACCTTTCAGTCTCCGTGTTCCGAGGCCATATCTGTATATGCTTGGCTCGTCAAGTATAACCTGATTATTCCGCGTGTGCAACTATTTTGCACCCGTTGTATTTGAATGTAGAGCCTATCACACCCGATCATCACGTGGTGTCTCAGCACGAAGAACTTTCGCAATGGTGCATACTCAGGGAGAACACTTCTTGATAATTAGTGAGAGATCATCTTATAATGCTACCGTCAATCAAAGCAAGATAAGATGCATAAAAGATAAACATCACATGCAATCAATATAAGTGATATGATATGGCCATCATCATGTTGTGCTTGTGATCTCCATCTTCGAAGCACCGTCGTGGCCACCATCGTCACCGGCGCGACACCTTGATCTCCATCGTAGTATCGTTGTCGTCTC
>NW_021234745.1:0-990 GCF_002162155.2 Triticum dicoccoides | reverse complement strand
AGAAGGAGAAGAAGAAGTAGAAGGCGAAGAAGAAGGAGAAGGCGAAGAAGAAGGAGAAGGAGAAGAAGAAGGAGAAGGAGAAGCAGAAGAAGAAGAAGAAGAAGAAGAAGAAGAAGAAGAAGAAGAAGAAGAAGAAGAAGAAGAAGAAGAAGAAGAAGAAGAAGAAGAAGAAGAAGAAGAAGAAGAAGAAGAAGAAGCAGAAGAAGAAGAAGGAGAAGAAGGAGAAGAAGGAGAAGGAGAATAAGGAGAAGGAGAAGAAGGAGAAGGAGGAGAAGGAGAATAAGAGGAAGAAGAAACCTACACCAGTGAATTTCTTTTTCGTAGGTGATCCTGCTCCCAATCGCAGATTTGAATAATCAAGTCGGTATGGGGCTGCTCCCTTTTGTTACTCCGAAAATCTTGGCTTCGCTTGGACATATCTTCGAGGACCTGGGCGATTTTGATCCGTTTCTCCGCGCTCGCCATTTCAAGGTGAAGATCCGAGTAAGTAGAGCGTAATAGGCGATCCGCCGGGTACCTATTTCGACAGGACTTAAGAACCGTTTTAATGCGTTTCCTTAAGAAATCAATAGATGGTGCTTCAGGAAAAGGGTTCGGCGGGGTGTGGCTTGTGGATGGCTCTGACCTCAACTCCTCTTTTCCATCGGCGTCTCTCCGTCCCACTTTGTTTTTTCTTGGATCATCATCTCCTGGCGTAGCGGAAGCACTCGACGAGGCCTCTACGACAGAAGAGATTCTTGCCCGTTTCTGCCCGGACGATTCCATAAATGAAATACAAAGAAAAGTGCAGAGGAAAACGCATAACCAGAAGAAAAAGATATCGTGATGTAAAATGATCATGGGGACACATTGTTTTGAGGACCACAATTTCCTGCACTGTGCCTGTAGTGATTTCAGAATTCGGCAACTTAGCCTACTAAAAGATCAGTTACAAGAGCACAATGCTTTTTGTGGCTTCCTGCTCGGCAGAGAAGCCACGCTGCCGGGGCG
>NW_021234744.1:0-584 GCF_002162155.2 Triticum dicoccoides | reverse complement strand
TGTTCATAGAATCTTTATGATTTTTTTCTGTTCATAGAATCTTTATGATTTTTTTCTGTTGTAATTTTGTTTATAGAATTTTAATGATTTTTTGTTCATAGTACGTATTTAGAAAAATAAAAAAATAAGAAGAGAAAGTGTTTAATATAATTAGTTAGAAAAATACTAGTTTATTTTTAGTAAGTACTACTTTAATTTATTTATAGTAAGTGCTTCATATATAGTTGAACTAGCTAGTTGATTTAATAAACTACTTTATTTGACTATATATAGAAGTAGTTTGTTTTTAGTAAGTACTACTTTATTTATTTATAGTAAGTGTTTAGTAGCTGAACTAGCTAGTTGATTTAATTAATAAAACTACTTTATTTAACTATATATAGAAGTAGTTCCCGCATCGACGTCGGCGATGCCTATCCCGCATCCTCGTCGTCGTCGACTCGGCGGTGGAGGCTTGCTTGATCAGGGCCATGTTCGGGACTGGGCTCCGCCGGGCTGGTATTGGGAGGTGCTACCTTCCGGGGGACGTAGGTTGGTGAGGAGGCAGCCCATTGTTGCCCCGATCCTTGTTTGGTGGCGGTCGC
>NW_021234743.1:0-1153 GCF_002162155.2 Triticum dicoccoides | reverse complement strand
AAAAAAAATAAAAGGCCTGTGGTAACGGGCGTTCTACTAGTAGTAGAAATAGGGTAGTGGTGATCATCTATCTAATTACATAAGATAAGCACATCGCAGGGTACTTTGAACAACTACAAATGACTCTTAATGTCAGGCACCACCACTTTCGCATGGAAAGATTGTACTCAGACTTGACAATCGAAACCAGAATATACAGAAAAATCGCACTTGTATAGGAACAGGACTGTAATCATACCGAGATTTATAGTAGCGTAGAGAACGTTCTCTACCGGAACAATCCTCGTCATATCAGCCGCTACAACAGCAAAAGAGTGGAACAAAGAAGATAATATGAGGTCTCAAGTCCCAAATCCATAAACAGATATTAGCAATTAGTTAACGTAAACCGATGGCGCCCATATATTTTTTGTAGTACAGATCTCAATGTACAATGAAAGCAAAGCAGTATATTGGACTAAAATCAAGGGAAGGAATGCTAACCTGGAGTCCTAGAGAAGGCCTACAAAGCGGAACGATGCGCTCGCGGAAGGAGAATGAATGAGCAGCAGGCAACTCGAACTTCAAGTGAGAATGTATAGGGCCATGTCGCGCGATTGTTATGTGTTGCAGATGCACAAGCCGAGTTATATAACGGAATGAAGTCTCGTGGTTGATTAAAGGAAAGCTTAATTAAGTCGCTCGTACTAGGTGAGCCCATGCATGCATGTGAGACGACACTGGCAGGATTAAAGAACGATGCAACGGTCCATTGGCAAGTTGCATCTACTACATGTGTGTTCGTGCCTTGCGCGTGGGTACAACGTGCAGAGCAAGACGATTCACGTGCCATGTTCGAGCATCATGCATGGAAACAATTGTTTCTGACTTTCAGTAGACTGCTAAAGGCCATCTCCAGTGCAACCTTGTGTCGTGGTGCACTCTGAACAAATTTTTATTGGGTCTCACTGATCTAGGTTGGAGTCTTCGCTTTTATTGGCGCGTGTATAAGAATTTCAGCTTTACGGGCACGTGAGCTCGCGGCTTCACATGTCATTTTGTAGCTTTTGAGGCTTACGTTTTACTATGTCCAAAACCTAGCACCTCTTTGGATATTAGAAGTTTTGTACTGTAGGATTATACTGCAATCCATTGAAATTCTTCATTTTTTTTT
>NW_021234742.1:0-4708 GCF_002162155.2 Triticum dicoccoides | reverse complement strand
TCTCTCTCTCTCTCTCTCTCTCTCCTCCGACGTCTGCCACGGCTCGATCGCACATTGTGTTTCTTGAATGATCTCAACTCAGAACGATGTTATGTGTGCGTTCAATTTTTGTCGGTCAGAAACAGATAATTTATTACGAGTCATTTATGGACGCACCACGAATCTGAGACGTCAAATCATGGGGTGTTGCCGACTCGGGCATGGGTGGAACACATATATCAAAACCACAACCACATATATACTGAGGCATCGGCACCCTTAGCCTTCACCCAGATGAGATCACATCTTCCTCCTCATGCACAATCCACTGTCGTTCCTCATGTTGCTACTGCATCCGGAGATCCCATCCTATAGACCGCGTGCACGGCCATACAGGAGAGCAGGCCTCCGAAACCGTGTCCTTTGTGATCTTGCACGAGGTGACCGCATCTTGATAGCTAAGGGTGGGAACACCTGCGTGCAGGCTGCCATAGTCTCTTTTTTCCCTCCTCTTTTGTACTAGTGCCAATTGCCATGACATTCCCATTTCCTTGCGCCACATGGTACCACCACTGCGAGCGACGACATCAGCGACAAGCACAGCGACCAGGTACTGTACCATGCACCACTGTACACATGTGTTGGCCGTGGTCACTGACACTCCGCCGCCATTCATGTAGCAGAACCTTGCGACAAAATCAAATGACAAGGGCCAAACTGTGATCTTACAATGTGATTTTTTTAAATAATGCCCTTTTAAATCCAGTTGAACTGGTATTTGACCATCAGTACCAAACTGTCAAATCTATATGTTGATGTATGAAACTGAACTTGCATGATAACTTTCTGTACTAAACTTTTATTTTACTCCTTTTCAATACTGAGGCTTATGAAGTGCATACTTCTGCATAACAAGTTAGACTCCTATAAGTATTTTGCTTCTATATCAGTGCTCTGGTACAAGAGTCAACTTGCTATCCCATATTTCACAAAAATGGAAACTTGTCATCCCATAGAAATAACAACCCCCCTTAGTTTTCCTATCCCAGGATCTCTTTTTTTCAGGCCACAAAATTTGCGATATGACACACCTTTACTCTTACTCCCTGTGTTTCTTAAAAAAAGGCATATACATTTTTGAGGAAGTCAAACATGCATAGTTTGACCAAGTTTGTTGGAAAAATCATTGATAACTACAATATTAAATAAATATAATATGAAAACATATAATTATCATGTGTCTAATTATATTTATTTGGTCTCATAGTTCTTGAAATTTTTCTATATACTTGGTCAAACATTGCACGGTTTGAATTCAAACCAAATTTATCAGCTTTCTTTCCGAAACAGAGGGAGTAGCTATTAAGTGATAATTGATTTATGTGCATTATTGTTAACTGTACCTATTAACTCCGCCTATGTCTTCTAGGCATAGCCGGTCCCAAGCCCGGGTAAAGGAGGAGGGTTGTGATAGGCTTGGCGAGCCAACGTAAAAACTAGCCAGTCCCATAGGTATGAAACCCATTTGAGCGAGAATAGTACTAGGATGGGTGACCTCCTAGGAAGTCCTCGTGAAAGGGTTTCATATCTAACGGTTGTGATAGGCTTGGCGAGCCAACGTAAAAACTAGCCAGTCTTTTGGGTATGAAACCCATTTGGGCGAGAGTAGTACTAGGATGGGTGACCTCCTGGGAAGTCCTCGTGAAAGGGTTTCATATCTAGCCTACCCCAACTTGTTTGGGATAAAAGGCTTCGTAAGTAAGTAAGTATTGTTAACTGTACCTATTGTCTCCAGCGTGCTTTATGTTGTGGGCGGCAACTTGTGTCCTCTGCGGATTACTTGTTGTGGTGGCCTCCCTCGTTCCCTCTCCAATGAATGCCTTCCCGTGTTCTAGCTTGGTCTCGGGCGAGCAGCTCCACTTTACCATCGGTGCGCCGCTGGCGAGTTCTTTTCCCATCGCGCGATCCCTATCAAGTCACTGCTAGGTCCTCAAGTTGTTGTATTTTCGTCCTCCATCCGTATCTTTTTAACTTTTCTTTAGTGCCTGCTATCAGCAGCTTTCGCATTGCATCCCATTTTACTTTCTTTCAATGGTTGTACCTTGTCTCCTGTTGTAATCCTGGCTAGCTAATGGCTCTGTTAATTCAATGTCGCAATCAAGCCTTTGTCAAGATCAGCCTGAACTTTTTCTTTAGAAATAATGCATACTGCAACTTTTATAAAATATAGCTAACTAATGTACACAGGGAAATATAAAGGTGGACAATAAATATTATGCATTGTGCTCATGTTCTTGGCTGATTTCAGAGAAGTTCTTGATTGGTGCGACCTATATGACCTAGGCTTTCGTGGTCCAGTGTGGACATACGACAACAAACAGTCGGGCCGGAACAACGTTAAAGCCAGACTGGACCGGGGGGTGGCATCGGCACCATGGAGCAATATGTTCAGGAATGCTCAAATAGAACACGTGTGTTCCACTAGGTCTGACCACCTGCCGCTGCTCCTATCCTTTGGAAAGAAGCTTCAGTACAGAAGGAAAAAGGATTTCAGGTATGAAGCTCTTTGGGAGAGGGAAGAATCGATGCAAGCCACAATTGAGGAAGCATGGAAAGGAGCGGGTCCAGCTCTGAACCTTCAAGACGTCAAAAACAAACTGCATGTCCTGCAGGACAGATTGTCAAAGTGGAGCTCTCTGAAGATCAGGTCTGTTACATGCAAAACAAACAAGCTCCGTCAGCGCCTACAAGTCCTAATGAACAGACCTCCCAACCAAGGAAATGACAGAGAGATTGGGATGGTTACTAAAGAACTGGATGAACTTCTGCTGAGAGAGGAAATTTTGTGGCGGCAAAGGTCAAGAGCCACGTACTTGCGCGAGGGGGACCGGAACACTGAGTGGTTTCACCGCCAAGCACTTGGAGAAAGAAACGGAATACAATAGCGAAACTGATGACAGAGGATGGAAAATGGGTGGAACAAAAAGAGGAGCTTCATAATATGTCAACTAATTTCTTCAAGGAATTGTACACTCAAGACAGGGACATCAGACCCCAGGCGCTGTTGGAGTTGTTCAATGAGTTAGTGAGCCCTGAGATGAATTCGGAACTAGAGAAAGAATTCAGTGATAGAGAAATAAGTGATGCACTCTTCCAGATAGGGCCCTTGAAAGCACCGGGACCGGATGGTTTTCATGCAAGGTTTTACCAAAGGAACTAGGGCGTTCTGAAGGAAGAGGTAGTGGGGGCAGTCAAGGGTTTCTTTGCGGATGGGCTCATGCCAGAGGGGGTGAATGACACAATTATTGTGCTAATACCCAAGGGAAATGACCCAAAAAGCTTGAGAGATTTTCGACCCATCAGTCTGTGTAACGTGATCTATAAGGTAATATCTAAATGCCTTGTGAACCGGCTCCGCCCACTCCTCAATGACCTCATTTCAGAGACACAGAGCGCCTTTATCCCGGGTCGGATGATTACAGATAATGCACTGATAGCATTTGAATGTTTTCATAAAATCCAGCACAGCAAAAACCCTCAGAACACATATTGCACGTACAAGCTTGACTTAGCCAAAGCTTATGATCGGGTGGACTGGAACTTCCTGGAAGGAGTCTTAAACAAATACGGTTTCAGCAAAAGATGGATTGCTTGGGTCATGGTGTGTGTCCGTTCAGTACAATACACAGTAAAATTCAATGGTGAAATGTTGGAAAGGTTCAAACCTTCGAGAGGGCTGCGGCAAGGAGATCCGTTAAGCCCGTACCTTTTTCTTTTTGTGGCCGAGGGCCTAAACCGGTGTATGCAAAGAGAGGTGGAGGGCAGAAAGATCACGCCAATTAAAGTTGCTAGGGGAAGCCCGGGGATCTCTAATCTGCTTTTCGCAGATGATAGCTTGCTTTTTTTAAGGCATCTGCAGACCAAGCAAGGACGGTTAAAAAGGCACTTGATGTTTTCCAACAGTGTACAGGGAAACTACTGAGTGCTAACAAATGCTCACTACTAGTGAGTGTGAACTGCCCAGGTGATATCCAAGAAGGTATAAGACGAGCTTTAGGAGTTGAAACATCCACCTTTGAGAACAAATATCTCGGTCTTCCTACCCCGGATGGTAGAACGAAAGATGGTCAATTCCAGCCCATCATGGATCGTTTCGTGAAAAGATGCAATAACTGGTCAGGTAGGCATATGTCTTATGCGGCGAAAGAGGTGCATGTAAAAGCAGAAGTTCAAGCGCTGCCAACTTTTACCATGGGGGTATTCAAGCTGTCGGCAGGCTTTTGTGAGAAATACGAACGGCTTATCAGGGAGTTCTGGTGGGGAAAGGAGGACGATCATCATAAGGTGCACTGGATGGCATGGGACAAGCTGACGAAACCGAAGAGAGGGGGAGGAATTGGGTTTAGGGACATGCATATGTTCAATCAGGCCTTGCTAGCTAGGCAAGGTTGGAGACTGATTCAGAACCCGGAAAGCTTATGTGCCCGAGTACTTAAATCAAAATATTACCCTAATGGAGATCTGTTAGACACGGTGTTCGCCACTGATGCGTCACAGACTTGGACAGGCATTGAGTTTGGCCTCGAGCTTCTCAAACAAGGTCTGATATGGAGAGTGGGAACGGGAAAGAACATTCAGATACAGAGGGATCAATGGATACCTAGGTCGGAAGGGCTTCGTGCTGCAAGCTTCACCCAGAGATCTAGGCTAAGGTGGGTAAATCAACTCA
>NW_021234741.1:0-1198 GCF_002162155.2 Triticum dicoccoides | reverse complement strand
TGAGGCTGCGTGCTCGTGGGTGTGCTCCCGGCCGCCTCCAGACGAAGCAGACTCTTTGGCCACAACAGGACTCACCCATTGCAACAATCACCAAGCCGCCGCGGTGTCTCGTCGTCATCCCCCACTAGTATTGGAGGAGGCAAATTCTCGTGGCCCGGCTTGACACTGGCCACGGAAACCTTGAAGACGTTCGGGGGGATCGGCCGGCTGTGGAACAATGGTTCCTTCGACTCCATTATCGTCGCCTTCCCCACGTCCACCTTCTGGTCGTCGATGGTGTACAATATGGTGCACGGGGTTTCATCGGCCTGCAAAGAAAAGTCTGCGACGTGAGACATCCGAAAGGCAACAAAAACGGGAGATTATACATTTATATTGAAGGGGGCCGGTGTGACAGATACCGTGAGGGCGTCGAGCTCAGCCAAAAACGAAGCACCACCGAGCATGTCCGGTGCGGGAGCCGGTGCGGGAGCAGGTGCTGGTGCAATGCTAGTCGAGCTACTCCCCAAGAAGTCAGCAAGGGGAAAGTCCTCTGCATTTTTTCTGGATTTTTCCTTGTCCAAGTGAAAACGCCCGTCACCAAGGAAGTAGACAAATCTGCAACCACCTGTTTTGCGGCAGCTACCGCTGTTGCGACTGTCTAAGATGATTTCTTCTCAACCGCAATCTCAACCTTCTTGTCGATGTTTTCTTCAGTTAACCTCCGTCTTTCCTTTTCTCCTCCGTGGTCTCACGGTAGTACTTCTTCCATGTGGCGCCGTCTCCGACACCGTGCACGCGTCCATACGAAGGTCGAGTATCCACCGGTTGTCATTTCAATATGTTCAACGCCAGGTTGAATGGAGTGTCCCACTTGGGCCTCGCCAATGCCTCAGACGGCGAGTCGCTTTCGGCCGCAATCCGGTGCTGCTCTCTCTGCAAAAGGCATAAGGATCGTTTACAAATATGACTAATGTGTGCAGTCGAATTGATCAGAAACTAAAATTACCAGCAGTCTCATGAACTCCGTAATGACCGGTTTTGTCTCGTAAACCTTCTTCACTGGGTCCCAACGGTGCCGGGCCCTGAGGACGTCACGCTCCTGCGGGATGGTGAAATCCGCCAAGGGGTCTGGGATGCCCAGACTCGCGGCTTCCGCGTCCTCCTTGGCCCATTTGGACCTCTTTCCGCCGTAACCACGGCTTCCGAGGTGTTGGCT
>NW_021234740.1:0-1836 GCF_002162155.2 Triticum dicoccoides | reverse complement strand
CCCCCCTCTAGACATACTTTCGATCCTACACCCGGGTCTATTCTCATCATATCAATCTCCATCACTTTTATATTGTTTTGCTATTTACTTTGCCTTTACTTTTTACTTTGCATCTTTATATCAAAAATACCAAAAATATTCTATCTATCAGATCTCACTCTCGTAAGTGACCGTGAAGGGCTTGACAACCCCTAATCGCGTTGGTTGCGAGTAGCTATCGCTTTGTGCAGGTACGAGGGACTTGAGAGTGGGCTCCTACTGGATTGATATCTTGGTTCTCAAAAACTAAGGGAAATACTTACGCTGCTCTGCTGCATCATCCCTTCCTCTTCGGGGAAAACCAACGCAAGCTCAAGACGTAGCAAAAAACATGCCATTGGAACCGTCCGGGCCAGGTGCTCTATCCGTTGGCGAATCCTTGATTGCAGCCCAAACTTCCTCCTCCATGAAGGGGTTGTCAAGCCCGACTGCAGGCACCTGGGGAAGATGCATCTGCTACCAGTCCAGGGTCCTGCCTTGCTGTGTCCGCGCACCCAGGATTGCAGCAAAATGATCGTCGATCACCGTAGCCTTATCCTCATGAGCTAGCATGATCTGCCCTGGTGCTGGATTGAGTGAATGAAGTTTTTTCCCCGTCTAGACGTCAGCTTGGCATGGAAAAACTTCGTGTTGGCATCCCCGAGTCGCAGCCCTCGAACCCTAGCTGCTTGTCTTTTTCGTGCCTTCTCTATTGCTGCTAAGCCGAGCTGCCTAATTTTCAGCAGTGTTCTAAGGTGGTGTTCTACATCCGTCAGTAACCGGCTTTCCTGTGCGACGTCCAGCCAAAGGATCACCCCAGTTGCAATATGAAACTGAAGTTTAGTGATACGTCTCCAACGTATCTATAATTTTTTATTGTTCCATGCTATTATATAATCTGTTTTGGATGTTGATGACCCACAAGTATAGGGGATCTATCGTAGTCCTTTCGATAAGTAAGAGTGTCGAACCCAACGAGGAGCAGAAGGAAATGATAAGCGGTTTTCAGCAAGGTATTCTCTGCAAGTACTGAAATAAGTGGTAACAGATAGTTTTGTGATAAGATAAATTATAACGAGCAACAAGTAACAAAAGTAAATAAAGTGCAGCAAGGTGGCCCAATCCTTTTTGTAGCAAAGGACAAGCCGGAACAAACTCTGATAATAGGAAAAGCGCTCCCGAGGACACATGGGAATATCGTCAAGCTAGTTTTCATCACGTTCATATGATTCGCGTTCGATACTTCGATAATTTGATATGTGGGTGGACCGGTACTTGGGTGCTGTTCTTAGTTGAGGTTGCCATGTGCTTTTATGGTTGGATGCATAAAATCTCAATGCGAAAGAACGTCACTTTATATTGCCCCTTGTGATATGAACCTTTAGTATGCAGTCCGTCACTTTTATTACTTCCACATCACAAGATCGTATAAAGCTTATTTCTCCCACACCAATCAATCATACATGTTTAGAGCAATTTTTATTGCTTTGCACCGATGACAACTTACTTGAAGGATCTTACTCAATCCATAGGTAGATATGGTGGACTCTCATGGTAAAACTGGTTTAGGGATTTTGGAAGCACAAGTAGTATTTCTACTTAGTGCTGAGAATTTGGCTAGCATGAGGGGGAAAGGCAGGCTCAACAAGTTAGAGGATCCATGAAAACATACTTTATCTCAGATATAATAAAGACATAACTCATTACGTTGTCTTCCTTGTCCAACATCAACTCTTTAGCATGTCATATTTTATTGAGTGCTCCCAATCATAAAAGATGTCAATGATAATATATCTATATGTGAAAACCTCTCTTTCC
>NW_021234739.1:0-1594 GCF_002162155.2 Triticum dicoccoides | reverse complement strand
TAAACGGGAGTTACACAATTCTCATAGTTACAGGAACATGTATAAGTCATGAAGGAAGCAATAGCAGAATACTAAACGATCAAGTGCTAAGCTAACGGGATGGGTCATGTCAATCACCTCATTCTCCTAATGATGTGATCCCATTAATCAAATGACAACACATGTCAATGGTTAGGAAACATAACCATCTTTGATTAATGAGCTAGTCAAGTAGAGGCATACTAGTGACTATATGTTTGTCTATGTATTCACACATGTATCATGTTTCCGGTTAATACAATTCTAGCATGAATAATAAACATTTATCATGATATGAGGAAATAAATAATAACTTTATTATTGCCTCTAGGGCATATTTCCTTCAGTCTCCCACTTGCACTAGAGATAATAATCTAGATTACATAGTAATGATTCTAACACCCATGGAGTCTTGGTGCTGATCATGTTTTGCTCGTGAGAGAGGCTTAGTCAACGGGTCTGCAACATTCAGATCCGTATGTATCTTGCAAATCTCTATGTCTCCCACTTGGACTTGGTCCCGAATGGAATTGAAGCGTCTCTTGATGTGCTTGGTCCTCTTGTGAAATCTGGATTCCTTTGCCAAGGCAATTGCACCAGTATTGTCACAGAAGATCTTCATTGGTCCCGATGCACTAGGTATGACACCTAGATCGGAAATGAACTCCTTCATCCAGACTCCTTCATTTGCTGCTTCAGAAGCAGCTATGTACTCCGCTTCACATGTAGATCCCGCCACGACGCTTTGTTTAGAACTGCACCAACTTACAGCTCCACCGTTTAATAAAAACACGTATCCGGTCTGCGATTTAGAATCGTCCGGATCAGTGTCAAAGCTTGCATCGACGTAACCATTTACGACTAGCTCTTTGTCACCTTCATATACGAGAAACATATCCTTAGTCCTTTTCAGGTATTTCAGGATGTTCTTGACCGTTGTCCAGTGATCCACTCCTGGATTACTTTGGTACCTACCTGCCAAGCTTATTGCTAAGCATACGTCAGGTCTGGTACGTAGCATTGCATACATGATAGAGCCTATGGCTGAAGCATAGGGAACATCTTTCATTTTCTCTCTATCTTCTGCTGTGGTCGGGCATTGAGTTTGACTCAACTTTACACCTTGTAGCACAGGCAAGAATCCTTTCTTTGCCTGATCCATTTTGAACTTTTTCAAAATTTTGTCAAGGTATGTACTTTGTGAAAGTCCTATTAAGCGTCTTGATCTATCTCTATAGATCTTGATGCCCAATATGTAAGAAGCTTCACCGAGGTCTTTCATAGAAAAACTTTTATTCAAGTATCCCTTTATGCTATCCAGAAATTCTATATCATTTCCAATTAATAATATGTCATCAACATATAAAACTAGAAATGCTACAGAGCTCCCACTCACTTTCTTGTAAATACAGGCTTCTCCAAAAGTCTGTATAAAACCATATGCTTTGATCACACTATCAAAACGTTTATTCCAACTCCGAGATGCTTGCACCAGTCCATAAATGGAACGTTGGAGCTTGCACACTTTGTCAGCACTTTTTGGATCAACAAAACCTTCAGGTTGCATCATATACAA
>NW_021234738.1:0-1418 GCF_002162155.2 Triticum dicoccoides | reverse complement strand
GAAGCTGATTCTGATTTTGTTCTGGCCTGGCAAGAGCAATAGTTGAGAAGAAGCCAGACCGTAGTGTGGAGAGAAAATTAAAGTCCTTTTTTTGCTACGGAAATAGAGGTCCCGATGGAAAGAGGTGACCTCTGTTTTTGCATATAACCGTTGGATGTTTTTTATAGTCATGCCCCCGTATCCGATTTACAGATGACACTAGATCATATTGGCGCGCGTTGCCACGCCCGCCCATATTTTATTGGAGTGATCTGATCCTTTATAAGCATATAGATATAATAAGGATGGACTGTGTGATAAAAACATAATGTATGGTGCGTGCAACAATGATTATTAAAACGATGTAATTGATTTGGTAAAAAAATACATGATCAAACAATCATATTTTTGGGGTGAGTCAAATGTTTATTTTTGTGAAAGGCCTTGTTGTGGTTCATTGTCAGTGGTGGAACAAGCTGCTCAGCGGAGCTTGCTACCTGAGATGTCGGCCTCCAGGGGTTTCGGTTTGGTTCTGTTGCCAGCCTTCCCCTCCATTTTGTTTTCTTTCTTCTAGTTTTGGGCTTCCTCTTGAAGCCCTCCCCTGTTATTTTCTTTTGTGCCTTTGTGCACTTACTTGTATCTGTACTGACTGCCAAGTCACTTTCGAGTGGGAATATAACAAGCGGTGGGGTTTTTGGCCCCCCCGTCAATCTCAAAAAAAAAATTGTTTATTTTTGTGAAAGGCAGCAAGTTAAATGTGATGCTGGCATGCAATCTTAATTGATCCAGTACTTGTGTTGGCTGCTCTCATATTAACATACAGCATGGAGTTGTATGATAGCTCAATCCTAAACCAAGAGCACGTCCCAATAAATCTGCAAGCGGTGCCATGCTGCAATTTATTAAATTTTGTAAGAAAAAACATTAGTCACACCAGAGTACAGGCATATATTGTGTGTTCAGCATCGTCGGAGAGCAAAGTGGGGAGAAAAAGATGGTTATTCAGGGTTTCTTTTTTAACCATGTATGCATGGAATGAATACAGTTGACGAACTAACAATCCAAAGCGAAACTATGAAGTACAGTACTAACTATCTGGACATAACACAAATAGCAGAAGGCTGAACTTACAACGCATCGACAGAAGAAGACGGGCATGGTTCTTGGGGGGTGACGAACACACAAGGAACACACATCGATTGGCCATCTCATCGAACCAGCTTGAATACCGTCGCCGGTGGCACGCACTGCTACAGCAGCGAAGGCGAATACTTCTTGACGTTGCCCTTCTCACCTTCATCTCTCGTTGGCCAACTGGTGAAGGCCAGAGGTTGTCGCCGTGATCGCTCATCAACCTAGCAACAACCAACAAGAATGAAATAAGGTGCAAATAAATCATTATGGTAGAAGCCATGAATCAACCTAGCAACAAACATCTC
>NW_021234737.1:0-4750 GCF_002162155.2 Triticum dicoccoides | reverse complement strand
GACTTAAGCTTCGCTACGGGAGAGAAAGTCTCATCATAGTCAATCCCTTGAACTTGCCGATAACCCTTAGCGACAAGTCGAGCTTTATAGATGGTGACATTACCATCCGCGTCCGTCTTCTTCTTAAAGATCCATTTGTTTTCTATCGCTCGCCGATCATCGGGCAAGTCAGTCAAAGTCCATACTTTGTTTTCATACATGGATTCTATCTCGGATTTCATGGCTTCTAGCCATTTGTTGGAATCTGGGCCCGCCATCGCTTCTTCATAGTTCGAAGGTTCACCGTTGTCTAACAACATGATTTCCAGGACAGGGTTGCCATACCACTCTGGTGTGGAACGTGTCCTTGTGGACCTACGAAGTTCAGTAGCAACTTGATCAGAAGTACCTTGATCATCATCATTAATTTCCTCTCCAGTCGGTGTAGGCACCACAGGAACGTTTTCCTGAGCTGCACTACTTTCCGGTTCAAGAGGCAGTACTTCATCGAGTTCTACTTTCCTCCCACTTACTCCTTTCGAGAGAAACTCTTTTTCCAAAAAGGATCCTTTCTTGGCAACAAAGATCTTGCCCTCAGATCTTAAGTAGAAAGTATACCCAATGGTTTCCTTAGGGTATCCTATGAAGACGCAATTTTCCGACTTGGGTTCGAGCTTTTCAGGTTGAAGTTTCTTGACATAAGCATCGCATCCTCAAACTTTTAGAAACGACAGCTTAGGTTTCTTCCCAAACCATAATTCATACGGTGTCGTGTCAACGGATTTAGACGGTGCCCTATTTAAAGTGAATGTAGCTGTCTCTAGAGCGTATCCCCAAAATGATAGCGGTAAATCGGTAAGAGACATCATAGATCGCACCATATCCAATAGAGTGCGGTTATGACATTCGGACACACCGTTACGCTGAGGTGTTCCAGGCGGCGTGAGTTGTGAAACGATTCCACATTTTCTTAAGTGTGTACCAAATTCATGACTTAAATATTCTCCTCCACGATCCGATCGTAAGAATTTTATCTTTCGGTCACGTTGATTCTCTACTTCATTCTGAAATTCCTTGAACTTTTCAAAGGTCTCAGACTTGTGTTTCATCAAGTAGACATACCCATATCTACTCAAGTCATCAGTGAGAGTGAGAACATAACGATATCCTCCACGAGCCTCAACGCTCATTGGACCGCACACATCGGTATGTATGATTTCCAACAAGTTGGTTGCTCGCTCCATTGTTCCAGAGAACGGAGTCTTGGTCATTTTGCCCATGAGGCATGGTTCGCATGTGTCAAATGATTCATAATCGAGAGACTCTAAAAGTCCATCAGCATGGAGCTTCTTCATGCGCTTGACACCAATGTGACCAAGGCGGCAGTGCCACAAGTATGTGGGACTATCGTTATCAACTTTACATCTTTTGGTATTCACACTATGAATATGTGTAACATTACGTTCGAGATTCATTAAGAATAAACCATTGACCATCGGGGCATGACCATAAAACATATCTCTCATATAAATAGAACAACCATTATTCTCGAATTTAAATGAGTAGCCATCTCGTATTAAACAAGATCCAGATACAATGTTCATGCTCAAACTTGGCACTAAATAACAATTATTGAGGTTCATAACTAATCCCGTGGGTAAATGTAGAGGTAGCGTCCCGACGGCGATCACATCGACCTTGGAACCATTCCCGACGCGCATCGTCACCTCGTCCTTCGCCAGTCTCCGCTTATTCCGCAGCTCCTGCTGTGAGTTACAAATATGAGCAACGGCACCGGTATCAAATACCCAGGAGTTACTACGAGTACTGGTAAGGTACACATCAATTACATGTATATCACATATACCTTTAGTGTTGCCGGCCTTCATGTCCGCTAAGTATTTGGGGCAGTTCCGCTTCCAGTGACCCTTCCCTTTGCAATAAAAGCACTCAGTCTCAGGCTTGGGTCCATTCTTTAACTTCTTCCCGGCAACTGGCTTACCGGGCGCGGCAACATCTTTGCCGTCCTTCTTGAAGTTCTTCTTACCCTTGCCCTTCTTGAACTTAGTGGTCTTATTGACCATCAACACTTGATGTTCTTTCTTGATTTCAACCTCTGCTGACTTCAGCATTGAAAATACCTCAGGAATGGACTTCACCATCCCCTGCATATTGTAGTTCAGCACAAAGCTCTTGTAGCTTGGTGGGAGCGACTGAAGGATTCTGTCAATGACCGCCTCTTCCGGGAGGTTGATCTCCAACTGGGACAGGCGGTTGTGCAACCCAGACACTTTGAGTATGTGCTCACTGACAGAACTGTTTTCCTCCATCTTACAACTATAGAACTTGTCGGAGACTTCATATCTCTCGACCCGGGCATGATCTTGGAAAACCATTTTCAGCTCCTCGAACATCTCATATGCTCTGTGTTTCTCAAAACGCTTTTGGAGCCCCGGTTCTAAGCTGTAAAGCATGCCGCACTGAACGAGGGAGTAATCATCACCACGTGATTGCCAAGTGTTCATAATGTCTTGGTTCTCTGGGATGGGTGCTTCACCTAGCGGTGCATCTAGGACATAATCTTTCTTGGCTGCTATGAGGATGATCCTCAGGTTCCGGACCCAGTCCGAATAGTTACTGCCATCATCTTTCAGCTTGGTTTTCTCTAGGAATGCGTTGAAGTTCATGTTGACATGAGCGTTGGCCATTTGATCTACAAGACATATTTTGCAAAAGTTTTAGACTAAGTTCATGATAACTAAGTTCATCTAATCAAATTATTTAATGAACTCCCACTCAGATTAGACATCCCTCTAGTCATCTAAGTGTTACACGATCCGAGTCGACTAGGCCGTGTCCAATCATCATGTGAGACGGACTAGTCATCATCGGTGAACATCTCCATGTTGATCGTATCCTCCATACAACTCATGTTCGACCTTTCGGTCTCTGTGTTCCGAGGCCATGTCTATACATGCTAGGCTCGTCAAGTTAACCCTAAGTGTTCTGCATGTGTAAATCTGTCTTACACCCGTTGTATGTGAACATAAGGATCTATCACACCCGATCATCACGTGGTGCTTCGAAACGACGAACTTTAGCAATGGTGCACAGTTAGGGGGAACACTTTCTTGAAATTATTATAAGGATCATCTTATTTACTACCGTCGTTCTAAGTAAACAAGATGCATAAACATAATAAACATCACATGCAATTATATAATAGTGACATGATATGGCCAATATCATATAGCTCCTCTGATCTCCATCTTCGGGGCTCCATGATCATCTTCGTCACCGGCATGACACCATGATCTCCATCATCATGATCGCCATCATCGTGTCTTCATGAAGTTGTCACGCCAACGACTACTTCTACTTCTATGGCTAACGCGTTTAGCAATAAAGTAAAGTAATTTACATGGCGTTCTTCAATGACACGCAGGTCATACAAAAAATAAAGACAACTCCTATGGCTCCTGCCGGTTGTCATACTCATCGACATGCAAGTCGTGATTCCTATTACAAGAACATGATCTCATACATCACAATATATCATTCATCATTCATCACAACTTCTGGCCAAATCACATCACATGACAATTGCTGCAAAAACAAGTTAGACGTCCTCTAATTGTTGTTGCATCTTTTATGTGGCTGCAATTGGGTTCTAGCAAGAACGTTATCTTACCTACGAATAACCACAACGTGATTTTGTCAACTTCTATTTACCCTTCACAAGGACCCTTTTCATCTAATCCGCTCCAACTAAAGTAGGAGAGACAGACACCCGCTAGCCACCTTATGCAACTAGTGCATGTCAGTCGGTGGAACCTGTCTCACGTAAGCATACGTGTAAGGTCGGTCCGGGCCGCTTCATCCCATAATACCGCTGAAGCAAGAAAAGACTAGTAGCAGCAAGCAAGTTGACAAGATCTACGCCCACAACAAAATTGTGTTCTACTTGTGCAATAGAGAACTACACATAGACCTAGCTCATGATGCCACTGTTGGGGAACGTTGCAGAAAATAAAATTTTACCTACGGTTTCACCAAGATCCATCTATGAGTTCATCTAAGCAACGAGTCATGGGAGAGAGATTGCATCTACCTACCACTTGTAGATCACGTGCGGAAGCGTTCAAGGGAACGGTGATGATGGAGTCGTACTCGCCATGATTCAAATCACCGATGACCAAGTGCTGAACGGGCAGCACCTCCGCGTTCAACACACGTACGGTACGGACGACGTCTCCTCCTTCTTGATCTAGCAAGGGGGAAGGAGAGGTTGAGGAAGAAGGCTCCAGCAGCAGCACGACGGCGTGATGATGGTGGAGAGGCAGTACTCCGACAGGGCTTCGCCAAGCACTCAGCAGAGGAGGAGAGGTGTTGGGGAGGGGAGGGGCTGCGCCTTGGACCAGGTGTTCAGCCCTCCCCTCACCCCTCTATTTATAGGGGAAGGGGGAAGGGGGCCGGCCCCCTCTAGATGAGATCTAGAGGGGGGGCGGTGGCTAGGGAGGGGGCTTGCCCCCCAAGCAAAGGGGGTGCGCCCCTTTAGGGTTCCCCCCAACCCTAGGCGAATGGGCCCATGGGGGGGGCCAGCCCTCCAGGGGCTGGTTCCCTGCCCCATGCGGCCCATGTGGCCCACCAAGAGGGGTGGCCCCTCCCGGTGGACCCCCGGAACCCCTCCAGTGGCCTCGGTACAATACCGATATGCCCCCGAAACTTTCCGGTGTCCGCATGACAACTTCCCATATATATATATATATAT
>NW_021234736.1:0-1047 GCF_002162155.2 Triticum dicoccoides | reverse complement strand
CCGCACCCAACCTGAGTCTTGAGGACTGAGCATGCCGCTTTTTGTGTCCCGAAGTATTCTGCCGAGCTAGGACTTGATCCTCAGGCCGATTTTGCAAATCAACCTGAGTCTCAGCGGCTACTGGGATCAGCGGTCTTACATCATCCTTCAAGTACATCCCGGGTTTTAATCCGATACACACCTTGAGGGCTACTGGCTATATATCTCGGCAGAGAATAAATTGCACCAATCAAAAATATTGACAAAAAATCGGCCCACAGTCGGGGTGGTGCACCACCTCAGAAGCAGTCCAGCATAAAGCTCGAGCGCTAGTGGCTGGCTCCATAGAGGGCATTTCTAGCATTAAGCTCGGGTAAACTCCTTCAACTTTTTTGAACCAAGGTGATATGACACCTCAGATATAGTCCGGCGTTGAAGCCCGGATACAGTCCGGCATTGGAGTTTGGACATAGTCCGGTGTTGGAGCTCGGATACATTCCAGCGTTGGAGCTCGGAAAGCGGTCCGACATTGGTGCTCGGCTGCAAAAGATACCTCGAATGTAGTCCGGAGTTGGAGCTCGGACACAAGAGGACGCTGCCGCTCGGGAACAACTTCAAACCCGAGGTGTGGCATAAAAATAACAAGGCATTGATAAAGGCCGAAGACTTAAAGGGCTCCTCGGATACCCGACGTGTGAGATCTTCAGATTTAGCTCGGCAATCCTCAAGATAGAAGATGGGAAGATTTGTTGAACCAGTTTTCAAGACCGACGACCGAAGACAAAGAACAGTCCGGAAGAATCGAGGAGCGTCCACAACTTGAACACCGGTTCAGGGGGCTACTGACGGTGTCCTGGACTAGGGGGTACTCACCACGTCGTCTCCCGGTCAGTTAGATTGGGCCGAGGACCCCCATGGCCGTATACTCATGGGCCAGTTCGGACAGCTGACGCCTACAAGGAAGATTCCACAAGACTTGGTGGTTAAGACAAGGTCTCCTCCCCCACCGGCGTATTCGGCTAGGACTCTTGTTATCCTAGGCCTCTGGTGCATTATATAAACCAGGGC
>NW_021234735.1:0-1304 GCF_002162155.2 Triticum dicoccoides | reverse complement strand
TGCTCCACTGACATACTCCTTCCTCTTATATATACACACGTACCCCCAAACGATCAGAACAAGAGCCAAAAACCTAATTCCACCGCCACAACTTTCTGTATCCACGAGATCCCATCTTGGGGCCTGTTCCGAAGCTCCGCCGGAAGAGGGCCGTCATCACGGAGGGCTTCTACATAATCCTAGCCCCTCCGATGAAGTGTGAGTAGTTTACCTCAGACCTTTGGGTCCATAGTTAGTAGCTAGATGGCTTCTTCTCTCTCTTTGAATCTCAATACAAAGTTCTCCCCCTCTCTCGTGGAGATCTATTTGATGTAATCTTCTTTTTGCGGTGTGTTTGTTGAGACCGATGAATTGTGGGTTTATGATCAAGTATATCTATGAATAATATTTGAATCTTCTCTGAATTCTTTTATGTATGATTGGTTATCTTTGCAAGTCTCTTCGAATTATCCGTTTGGTTTGGCCAACTAGATTGGTAGTTCTTGGCATGGGAGAAGTGCTAAGCTTTGGGTTTGATCTTGCGGTGTCCTTACCCAGTGACAGAAGGGGCAACCAGGCACGTATTGTATCGTTGCCATCGAGGATAACAAGATGGGGTTTATTTCATATTGCATGAATTTATCTCTCTACATCATGTCATCTTGCTTAAGGCGTTGCTCTGTTTTTAACTTAATACTCTAGATGCATGCTGGATAGCGGTCGATGAGTGGAGTAATAGTAGTAGATGCAGAATCGTTTCGATCTACTTGTCACGGACGTGATGCCTATATACATGATCATGCCTAGATATTCTCATAATTTGTTCACCCACCGTAATTTGTTCAACAGTAATTTGTTCACCCACCATAGAATACTTATGCTCTTGAGAGAAGCCACTAGTGAAACCTATGGCCCCCGGGTCTATTCTCATCATATCAATCTCCATCACTTTTATATTGTTTTGCTATTTACTTTGCTTTTACTTTTTACTTTGCATCTTTATATCAAAAACACCAAAAATATTCTATCTATCAGATCTCACTCTCGTAAGTGATCGTGAAGGGCTTGACAACCCCTAATCGCGTTGGTTGCGAGTAGCTATCGCTTTGTGCAGGTACGAGGGACTTGAGCATGGGCTCCTACTCGATTGATACCTTGGTTCTAAAAAACTGAGGGAAATACTTACGCTACTATGCTGCATCATCCCTTCCTCTTCGAGGAAAACCAACGCAAGCTCAAGACGTAGCAGGAAGCGGGCTGGCCTGGCTCTAAGGCCCAAGTGGCCAGCTGGGCTTCTCTCTCTCCCTTACTCTAAAGAACAAAAA
>NW_021234734.1:0-1758 GCF_002162155.2 Triticum dicoccoides | reverse complement strand
ATTTTATCCTCTTGTCACAATGATCTTCTACTTCACTCTGAAATTACTTGAACCATTCAATAATTCAGACTTGTGTTTCATCAAGTAAATATTCTCAACATCTACTCGAATCATCTGTGAAGTAAGAACATAACGATATTCACTGCATGCCTCAGCACTTATTGGACTGCACACATCAAAATGTGTTACTTCCAACAAGTTGCTATCTTGTTCCATCTTATTGAAACCGAGGCTTTTCAGTCATCTTGCCTATGTGGTATGATTTGCATATCTCAAGTGATTCAAAATCAAGTGAGTCCGAACGGTCCATTTGCATGGAGTTTCTTCATGCATATACACCAATAGACATGGTTCGCATGTCTCAAACTTTTCAAAAACGAGTGAGTCCAAAGATCCATCAACATGGAGCTTCTTCATGCGTTTTATACCAATATGACTTACACAGCAGTGCCACAAGTAAGTGGCACTATCATTACTATCTTATATCTTTTGGCATGAAAATGTGTATCACTACGATCGAGATTCAATAAACCATTCATTTTAGGTGTAAGACCATTGAAGGTATTATTCAAATAAACAGAGTAACCGTTATTCTCCTTAAATGAATAACCGTATTGCGATAGACACAATCCAATCATGTCTATGCTCAACGCAAACACCAATCTCGGTGGTAGAGGGAGCGTGCGATGCTTGATCATATCAACCTTGGAAACACTTCCAACATATATCGTCAGCTCACCTTTAGCTAGTCTCCGTTTATTCCGTAGCTTTTATTTCGAGTTACTAATACTTAGCAACCGAACCGGTATCCAATACCCTGGTGCTACTAGGAGTACTAGTAAAGTACACATTAACATAATGTATATCCAATATACTTCTATCGACCTTGCCAGCCTTCTCATCTACCAAGTATCTAGGGTAATGCTGCTCCAGTGGTTGTTCCCCTTATTGAAGAAGCACTTAGTCTCGGGTTTGGGTTCAACCTCGGGTTTCTTCACTGGTGCAGCAGCTGATTTGCCGTTTCATGAAGTATCCCTTCTTGCACTTGCCCTTCTTGAAACTAGTGGTTTCACCAACCATCAACAATTGATGCTCCTTCTTGATTTCTACTTTCGCGGTGTCAAACATCGCGAATACCTCAAGGATCATCATATCTATCCCTGATATGTTATAGTTCATCACGAAGCTCTAGCAGCTTGGTGGCAATGACTTTGGGGAAACATCACTATCTCATTTGGAAGATCAACTCCCACTCGATTCAAGTGATTGTTGCACTCAGACAATCTGAGCACAAGCTCAACGATTGAGCTTTTCTCCCTTAGTTTGCAGGCTAAGAAAATCGTCGGAGGTCTTATACCTCTTGACGTGGGCACGAGCCTAAAATCCCAATTTCAGCCCTCGAAACATCTCATATGTTCCGCGACGTTTCGAAAACGTCTTTGGTGCCTCTACTTAAACCATTTAATTGAACTATCACGTAGTTATCAAAACGTGTATGTCCGATGTTCGCAACATCGACAAACGACGTTGGGGTTCAGCACACTGAGCGGTGCATTAAGGACATAAGCTTTCTACTGATCGCATAATCGCTACTATCAACTTTCAACTATATTTTCTCTAGGAACATATCTAAACAGTGGAACTAAAGCGCGAGCTTACGACATAATTTGCAAAAGGTCTTTTGACTATGTTTAGGATAATTAAGTTCATCTTATGAACTCCCACTTAGATAGACATCCCTCTGGTCATCTAAGTGAT
>NW_021234733.1:0-2904 GCF_002162155.2 Triticum dicoccoides | reverse complement strand
GCGGCTGTACAACGGGGAGAGCGGGGTGCCGGTGTGCGCGTCCATGGGTGACGCCGGCGCCGGCGCGCGCGGGGCGTAGGAGGAGGAAAGGAGAGAGTGCGGAGCGAGTGGTCGAGTGTGACGCGCGCTGTAGCAGGCGCCCGAAATACGCCGCGCGGGTTGGCGTTTCCGACAGCGCGCCCAACTCGGTATAGCGTGCGCGCCGTTATTGCGCGTCTGCTGGAGCGACCCGCCGCGTTGCGCGCACGAATTTGCAACGCGACGCTAGTTTAGCGCGGCTGTTGGAGATGCTCTTACGTGTGTAAGCTTCCGGCCGCCATCATCCGTATTTGGCTTGGTTCCCTCGGCCGGCTGTTCGTAGCCTCCACGTACATGCATACCAGCATTGTGAGATTGTAATCTTGTCTAGGTAAGCACCATACATGCAGCCATGCAATGCAAGACCAATTAGCCTAATGAAATACTACAATGCAAGACAGAATGATGCATGGACAAGTTAGGGCGACATAAAGGCACATGTACGTCATAGGTGTTTCTTCTTTGAGTTCTCCAGTTAGCAATCACTACTGATTTTCACGGCTCCTACCTATATGAACTATACAATTATGAATTTGGAAAGAAAAAAATGCATGCACAAAACCTGGTGCAAGACACGCATGAGATCACGCAAGAAGGATACGTGGGTCGATTCCAATATTATGTATGTGTAAGTTGTATCATATGAAGGAATAAAAACTATGTTTCTTGACAATGATAAAAGACAAAAACAAGGAATCATATTAATTATGATGTTCATTATACAAAGAATGGCATTTCGGTTCCTCTAAAACATACATATCGTAAAAAGCAATGTGTGGTAATCCAAAATAACAAGGGTATGACATGAGTGAGGCAAGGAGATGTTTCCAGAATGTACAATCAATATACAATTTTGATAGACGATATCTCTAGGAAGTCCTTGATAATATAATACGTGTGAAAATAAATTAATTTTTTGTGACGATTATTATCTAGGTGTTTAAACTGTACATTAACTCTAACCTCACATGAGCCAGGATCAGTTTCTCACGGATAATTATAGTGCCACAATTTGGCCGACCATATATAATAGGCAAAAACAACATGAGCAAGATAGAAAAGCATCCCACAATCAATTCCCCTACATATAACTAAAGCATTTCTAGACTCAACTTCGACCAGTTTGGCTTGGTAATCCTACAAGCAGTCAAGCTCTGATACCAAAGCTGTCAGGACCCCGACTCAATGGCATACCGATCTAGCATGTAACACCTCATATCACTTTGCGGCCTCACGCACGGTATTCCCACGGGTGTCACCTTACCAGGCCTGGGACCGTTTGCGCCTTTTGGCTCACATATATGATAGTGTCGCTAGCATCCATATGACAAGGAGCCCGGGCTGACATGGCTAGTCGTGAACCCAAAGTGGCACTAACTTACAGGGACAGGCATACATGACCCAGCAACGAACGTGTCGGTCATCAGCGAGTGAATCCGGGCTGTAGCAACTGGGCTAGCAGGACTCCGGTAAACCGGGCTGTAGCAGGCTAACAGGACTTCGGTAGACACCGCGTGACATTTCCCCGAAGGGACAGACACATGAACGAAGAAGGACACATGCCGGCTAGCCTAAGTGTTCCGGAGCAGTAGCAAGCTACCATGGCTCAGTGGAAGCATTAGGAGACATTTCCCGGTAAGAGAGGCTACCAAGGATAAACAACTAGGTTGTCAGATCCCACACATACCAAGCATTTCAATAACATACACACAATATGCTCGATATGTGCAAATACAACATGGCATCACAACATGACTCTACGACTCAAGTATTTTATTCAATAGGCTCCAAGGAGCGAGATATTACAAACATGGGTCTCACGACCCAACATTCAGAGCATACAAGTCAAAGCACAAGCGAAAGCTTAACATGTCTGAGTACAGACATCTATAAATGAAAAAGGCTGAGAAGCCTGACTATCTACCAGATCCTGTCGAGGGCACAAGATCGTAGCTGAGGTAACAAGCTAAACGTCGAAGTCCACGAGGAACTACTAATGAGACTGAAGTCTCTCTGCAAAAACAAAATTAGGCAAACGTGAGTACAAATGTACCCAGCAAGACTTACATCAGAACTATCTACATATGCATAATTATCAACAAAGGGGATGGTGGGGTTTAACTACAGCAAGCCAGCTTTGACTCAGTGGCTATCCTAAACTACGACTGCAAGTAACTCTTTTGAGGTGGTGCACACGAGTCCACATATTCACCATATCAATACACCACTATGGATCCGCTCCCATCTCCCTACGAGAACGCCATCCATAGCACTCACGCTTATCTTGCGCATTTTAGAGTATCCTCTTTCACTTGTCTATGAACTGTACAGGCAACCCAGAAGTCCTTTTCCGCGGACACGGCTATTCGAATAGATCATATTAACCCTGCAGGGGTGTACTTCTTCACACACGCTCTCGCCACTTACCGCCATGTACACCTCGTGTATCTCGGCAACCTTCAAGCGGAAGCCTGGAGAGGGAGTCGGCCACGACCTGACTAACCACACAAGTCTCTCGTCCAGGTTTATCGCCTATTCGGGTTCCATCCACAAGGAGATCCGGCCGGGGTGTCGCTCACGGCCCCAAACAATGTGTGCAGGGTTCCCAAGTCCACCATCCGGGTGCCACTTGGTACACCGGGCCACTGTGCCTAGTCTGTCCCAAGCCCACCTGTACCGGGTGCCACTTGGTAGACTACTAACACTACCTACAAACACCAGAAACTAGTTGCAACTCCTGGACAGAGATCATGTTGATTAATAAGTCGAGAGGGGCACTTAAGCATTCCAATGTGTGGTAGTAGCTGTTCATGGATCACAAACACA
>NW_021234732.1:0-855 GCF_002162155.2 Triticum dicoccoides | reverse complement strand
TCTTCAAAGATCTATGCCACCCAGGTGTTAGAGCAACTGGTGACAGAACGCTACACAGGTGGTAGTCGTGGAATAAGAGAGCACATCCTCAGGATGAGTAATATGGCAGCAAAGCTCAAGCCCATGGATGCGGATCTGGAGATCAAACCAGCGCTCCTGGTCCACCTGGTCATGGCTTCACTGCCACAGGAGTTTGCAACTTTTGTTGTAAACTATAATATGTCACCTGGAACATGGGACATTGAAAAGACAATAGAAATGTGTGTCCAAGAAGAGGACAGACTCAAAGCCGCACATGGTGGTTCAATCAACTATGTGAAGGATTACAAGAAAAAGAACTACAATCAAAACAACAAAAGTTCTCCTTCAAAGAATGGAAAAGCCCCCTATCAGCATCAGCATCAGCAACAACCTTTCTCAGTGGACAAAGACACATGTCTCCACTGCAAGCAGAAAGGGCATTACAAGAAAGACTGCGCTGCTTGGCTGAAGTCAGTCATGGCAAAAACAGGTAACAATATAGTTTCATTTGTAAATGAATCCTTGTATACACAGTTTTCAAAATCCACTTGGTGGATTGATTCAGGAGCAACTGTTCATGTTGCAAATTCTTTACAGGGATTCCATTCGACGCGAACTACGCTAAGAAGCGAAAGACACATTGAAGTGGCAAACGGAGTTGAAGCAGAAGTTGAAGCTGTCGGTGACATCTCCTTGGAGTTAGCTGGCGGATTCAATCTTCTACTTAGAGATGTTTTATTTGTTCCATCATGTCATAGAAACTTAATTAGTGTTTCTTGTTTGGACAAAGATAATTATGAATGTCATTTTGGACATGGCAAGTGTGCCATTTGG
>NW_021234731.1:0-514 GCF_002162155.2 Triticum dicoccoides | reverse complement strand
GCCAATTAATGTTTTAGTCTTCTTAAGTGATGATACAATTATCGACATGGTAATAGGTCAATAATCTTTCAGATTTGGTTAAATAATGGCCTCTACCTACTCTATTATGCATCGACATAAACAAATTTGTGTCCACGCATAGTAATTCAAACATCTTGTCGTATTCACAGAAAACGTGTGGATGTTGCCAAGCACTTAGATAAGATTGTACTTCTAAACTTAGTAATTCCCACGTAATAAAATTTTCATATAATGATGAAAAGTTTCAACTTTCTAAACGGTACTCCCACCATCCTCAATAAAATAGAATGTACCTTCAACCAGCTCCATGCAATTTCACGTGCCTCTATTGTAATACCATTAAGTACATCAAGTGCATGTTGATTTGGGACCTACGAGGAGGAGAGAAAGGTGAATCCTAAATGTAATTTATATTCCATGATTGTTTTAGTCATGTATAACTGAGGAAGGAGGAAATAGGTTTATAGGCAACCTCATTAGTGAATATTAAATT
>NW_021234730.1:0-989 GCF_002162155.2 Triticum dicoccoides | reverse complement strand
TTTGGCAAGAATGCGAAAAGGTCCAATGTAACGAGGAGCCAATTTGCCTTTGATACCGAAACGATGGGTTCCCTTCAGAGGGGTGACCCGAAGATAAGCCTTCTCGTCAACCTCGAAGGTCATAGCCTTATGTTTTCGGTCATATTGACTCTTTTGACGGGATTGGGCTGTTTTCAACTTTTCACGAACGATACGAACTTGTTCTTCTGCTTCCTGAATCATATCCGGGCCAAAGAATTGTCTTTCCCCGGTCTCTGACCAGTTAAGGGGTGTTCGACATCGTCGTCCATAGAGAACTTCAAAAGGGGCTTTACCCAAGCTAGATTGATAGCTGTTGTTGTAAGCGAATTCGGCAAATGGAAGGCACTTCTCCCAGTCCATTCCGAATGAGATAACAGAGGCTCGAAGCATGTCTTCTAGAATTTGGTTGACGCGTTCCACTTGACCGCTCGACTGAGGGTGGAAAGCGGTGCTAAAGGAGAGACGGGTTCCCATAGCATTTTGGAAACTTTCCCAGAATCGAGAGGTGAAAAGACTTCCTCGATCCGAGTTAATTTCCAAAGGAACACCATGGAGAGACACTATTCGGGAGATGTACAAATCTGCCAGCTGACTAGCGGTTATACTCTCACGAACAGGTAGGAAATGGGCTACTTTGGAAAGACGATCGACCACGACGAAAATAGCATTATTCCCTCTCTTGGTCCTGGGAAAACCGGTAATGAAATCCATACCAATTTTATCCCATTTCCATTCAGGAATAGCTAAGGGTTGAAGGGTGCCAGCAGGCCGTTGATGCTCTGCTTTTACACGACGACAGACGTCACAATTAGCAATATACTGAGCAATTTCTCTCTTCATCCTAGTCCACCAGAACCTCTGGCGTAGGTCCTGATACATCTTAGTACTACCGGGATGAATAGTGAGAGGAGATTCATGAGCTTCCTTAAGGATTAATCGCCTTAGGTTGCGCACTTTGGGAACTACTA
>NW_021234729.1:0-1358 GCF_002162155.2 Triticum dicoccoides | reverse complement strand
TGCACAGTTGCATACACTCGCACACAACACGCACGCAGGCACACAGCTAGCAGCCTAGCACATACTGTAGCATGCATACATGACACATCGGAGGCCACCGGGTGGTGCTCCGGCAGCCGCGCTACCGTGGTGTGGGCGGGCGCATGACGAGAGCGACCAATGTGGATATCTCCACTTGTCGTTCATGTGGCCATCTCATGCAAACAGAGTTGGCATGCGTTGCGTTGCCTCGTGTCGCAGCTCCTGTACATCCGCCGGCATCGATCGGTATTGCGACGCGGCGAGCGCTCATGAGACCCAGTACCGGATGACGGGCAGCACGACTTGCACCCCGGCACCGTCCAATCCCTCTGGCCATTCCAGGCGGCTGCTGCTTGCTGTGCACGCGTACTTAGCTTTGTTTATGCTTGCTTGTGTGTGTACGTGCAAGTTGAGAATGGTGAGAGGCTGCACAGGCGCGCCAAGCTGCCGCAGGCTGCGTGTGAACCAGACGCTGAACGCCCGGAGATCGCGGCGAGCACGTGGAAGACATGGTGCGAGGGCTCGGACCTGAGAGACGGCAGACGCGTTGGCGACACAGGAGTCCACGGGTTGCATGGCGAGGTACCGGAGAGATTTGGGCGTGTAGATGGCTGCAATGCGTGTTTGCTGCGTGCACCCGTGCTGTTGTATGCTGTGCTTCTGTATAAAAGAACATTACTATGAAAACAAACACTAAAATGTTTCGGTTAAGGTTGCTTGAGCGTGTGGGTTACCACCCTGAGATCTCAGGTTTGATCCGGTGCATTTTAATTTACTTTGTTTATTTCTACCTACTGACATGTTGGACCCACAAAGGTAGAGAGAGATTTTTTTTGAGCATAAGGTAGAGAGAGATTGTTGACTGCATTTTGTGCCATAGAGGTAGTTTGAGTGGTCAAAGTAGGCAAAATACAAAGCTATACAGTGACCACTGACCGTATAATCATCTCAAGTTGTATTCAATGACCGTATGAACCATATTTTTATGTACAGTGACCGAAGTGAGTTTTCGACACAAGTACAATGACCGCTGATGCATTTTACTCTTTTTTTAATTATGTAAACATACATGCATCTAAAATTGTAATTGTCTCATTTCAGGCAATGTCATTGGTTACGGATGTGAGAACACATTTGATTAATTGGAGAAACGATGGTTGGGAGCCACTCTTGGAAGATGTCAAAGTCTTTTGCACCAAAGCCGACATTCCAATACCAAATATGGATGACATCTTTACAAAGTGGGGAAAATCAAGAAAAGGTGGACAGAACAATGTCACATCTGATCATTTCTTCCGTGTAGACACCTTCTATGCTGCCATAGACTCCACCACCAT